>NC_091155.1:48642509-48857509 GCF_040958095.1 Procambarus clarkii
TGTGACATTGTCAGACCACGGACGAAAATTGAAACAGGAATTTCCTTAAGTACTTTCGTATATTAATACCTCTTTGACTCCTGAAGATGTATTAATATACGAAAGTACTGAAGGAAATTCCTGTTTCAATTTTCCTCCGTGGTCTGACAATGTCATTTATATATATATATATATATATATATATATATATATATATATATATATATATATATATATATATATATATATATATATATATATATATATATATATATACCTGTCTATGACTCTGTGTCTCTCTGTTTCAATCATTCTTTTGTCTTTTTCTTTGTTCAGTCTTCGACTAAATAAATGGATGAACATCTTGTGAAGATATATGTTTGTTTGGTAATATAAGTGTATATATCTAAATTCCACCCCCCTCTCTCTCTCTCTCCTGGCCTAGTTGGTAAGGCTTCGTGAGAATATTTGTAAATACAGTACGATATTATTAACATACCTGAATGGAAATTTAAGAAAATTTCGACTGATATCAAATAATAACTTCGATTAGGCAGTATTAATGAACGGCCGATTTAGGTTGAGATTGCTGAGTTAGTTTTCACTGAATATATACAAAATATTTGTCATAAACGTTGAAGCAAGTGTATCTATTAATACACAATGCTTCAATAAACAAACATTATCGGTAATAATTATTAATAAATAATTATTAATAAAGCTTGAGCTATACAATACATATATCTCCAAGGGTCACAGCAGGGATTCTTGCACGAATATTTTATATTTCTTATGTTCATCCATACTTAAGAATAATGTTGACAAATTAGCTTCAAAGTCAATTTTACACATTTCGGGAAGAGTGATAGATGTCGCCTCCAAGGATGCTAAGGAGTTCTGTAGCGAAACGCGTTAGGACCATTAAGAATGTTAAATGTACTCCGAATTGCAATTTATGTTTAATTTTCTTCCTCGACGAAAAAACATAAGGAATAGGAATAGGAATGCATGAAAGATTAGCCATAAAATAGGTACAAGAGTCAACCAAACCTCTGGATATATTGTTGTCCCATTTCCTGCGGAAGTGTTTTGTCAAGAAATACGTACAATTTCCAATGCTGACTTGTGCATTGCATAAGGATTCGTGCACAGGTAATCCCTTGGGTGGAAATAGAGATGTTGCACATTGCATGAGGACTGGTTGATGTTTTGGTTGCATGTGTTTCTTAGTCACAGTTGCGTTCATTATTTATGTTTAATTTTCGTTTGTAAAGGACCAACGCCTCACTTGAATCAGAGATTAAATGGAAAACAAAAGAGAAAACGATATATACTAATAACGTTTTAAAAGTAATATCTCGATCATTAACACGACAGCGAAGAGTCGGTTAAACAAATCGGCAATAACAAGCGAATTATCAATGAAACAAAGTGGGAATTTACTTGTATGCACTGTAAGGAGTATGCCACCAAGACGGTATACACAAGGAGCACGAATGGACCGTTTGGCGAACGTCACCTAGCGAGGTGTTGACGGGACCGAGGCGGCCGCGTGACTGAGCCGTGCCTGGGACCCTACACCACCACCTCCACCACCACACAGTTGCCAGCTGCCTCCACCTGACGAAGGTCAACACCCATACACCTTCACAGCCACGTGTGTGTGTGTGTGTGGGTGTAAGGGGAAGGTGTGTGGGTTGACCTATATATGGTTATTAGGGAGTCAAGTTCATGTTCAAGTAGGTTTATTGAGACAAGAAAAAAAAACATCTCAAAGGGATAGAGTAGCTCAGGCTATTTCTATCCCCCCCTCCCCTATAAGGGAGTCATTTGACAGGCGACGCCATTATTTACAAGGCGATGACCAAGAGCTAGACCTCATCCTCCTCGTCCACAGATGGGCAGCAACGTAGGGATAACAATCCTACACAAATTTGTGGATGAGTACGCACATGCATGAAGACACACATATACTCCATTATTCAACTCTTCAGTGATATTTTCTTCTCCACTCCCCCGTTTTCTTTTTACTCGGGTCTGTCATAAAATGGAATTTGTTACAACTGGAGAGTTATAATGAATAATTAGAAGTTCATCTCCTCGAGCGCCTCGGAAGAGAGGACACAGAAGGCGGTCTTTCTTACTCGCCAGACGGCCGCACTCCAGCTCTGAAGCTGTGCTGAGCCACACCACAAGCAACTCTGAAGCTGTGCTGAGCCACACCACAAGCAACTCTGAAGCTGTGCTGAGCCACACCACAAGCAACTCTGAAGCTGTGCTGAGCCACACCACAAGCAACTCTCAAGCTGTGCTGAGCCACACCACAAGCAACTCTGAAGCTGTGCTGAGTCACACCACAAGCAACTCTGAAGCTGTGCTGAGTCACACCACTAGCAACTCTGAAGCTGTGCTGAGCCACACCACAAGCAACTCTGAAGCTGTGCTGAGCCACACCACAAGCAACTCTGAAGCTGTGCTGAACCACACCACAAGCAACTCTGAAGCTGTGCTGAGCCACACCACAAGCAACTCTGAAGCTGTGCTAAGCCACACCACAAGCAACTCCAACTCTGAAGCTGTCTGTGTCTAGTGGGATTAAAGGGCGCGGTTTTCCGTCGACTTTGCTGGGAATAACGAGCCGAGAGGCTTGTGCTGTGAGGACACTGAGCACCTGGTGTAGCACCGACTCATATGGCCACGACCGGGGCTGGACATGATAGTCAGGAGTAATAAAGAAAACGGCAGGATTAACGTGTATAAAAATTATGAAATTAATGATTACAAAATCGGGAAATAGTGAAAGAGAGAGACGTGAAAAATACCTACATAGGACATGAGACAAGGTCGTTGTAGAAGGTGTCTGCTACATAAGAAGCTCCATGAGACCTGTTGTGTTGGAAGGAATATATATATATATATATATATATATATATATATATATATATATATATATATATATATATATATATACAAATAGTACAGGATATCGTGTGTCGATAAGACGCGTGTTCATGATCTGAACTTTCACACGAGGCTGACATGGGGTCCTTCTTGAGGTTATCTTGAGATGATTTCGGAACTTAGCGTCCCCGCGGCCCGGTCCTCGACCAGGCCTCCTTTTTGTTACACACACCCAGGAAGCAGTCCGTAGCAGCTGTCTAACTCCCAGGTACCTATTTACTGCTAGGTGAACAGGGGCATCAAGGTGTAAGGAACTTTTTACCCATTTGACTCCGCCTCTACCGGGAATCGAGCCCGGAACCTCCGAACTACGAATCCGAAGCGCTGTCCACCCAGCTGCCAGGCGCCCTGTGCCCGCCATTATTCATCTTCGCTACATATAAATTATTGGGATTTCCATCGTCTTATGAGGATTTCCATCGTCTTATGAGGATTTCCATCGTCTTATGAGGATTTCTCTATTTTCTTTCGTAATATATTCTTTATTGTGTTCCTATATTGTTTTATTTATTATCCTTCTTTATTTACTTTTTAATTTGTTCGTCTCCTGAGTTCCTTGTGTTGTTATATACGTTTATTGCTTAAACCTAATTATATCTTATCTCTGTTCCTTTCTTGTTAGTTTGAATTTACTTACTGTTCTTTCCTTTATTCCGTTAGTCTGTTTGTCTCTCTCTGGCTCGTTTTATCTCTCTCTCATTCTCTCTCCTCTTTCTCACCTTCTCACTCTCTATTCCTCTCTCACTTTCTCTCACTCTGTCTCTCTGTCTCTCTCTCTCTCTCTCTCTCTCTCTCTCTCTCTCTCTCTCTCTCTCTCTCTCTCTCTCTCTCTCTCTCTGTCTCTCTCTCTCTCTCTCTCTCTCTCTCTCTCTCTCTCTCTCTCTCTCTCTCTCTCTCTCTCTCTCTCTCTCTCTCTCTCTCTCTCTCTCTCTCTCTCTCTCTCTCTCTCTCTCTCTCTCTCTCTCTCTCTCTCTCTCTCTCTCTCTCTCTCTCTCTCTCTCTCTCTCTCTCTCTCTCTCACTCTTCTCTCTCTCTCTCTCTCTCTCTCTCTCTCTCTCTCTCTCTCTCTCTCTCTCTCTCTCTCTCTCTCTCTCTCTTCCCTCTCTCTCTCTCTCTCTCTCTCTCTCTCTCTCCTCTCTCTCTCTCTCTCTCTCTCTCTCTCTCTCTCTCTCTCTCTCTCTCTCTCTCTCTCTCTCTCTCTCTCTCTCTCTCTCTCTCTCTCTCTCTCTCTCTCTCTCTCTCTTCCTCTCTCTCTCTCTCTCTCTCTTCCCTCTCTCTCTCTCTCTCTCTCTTCCCTCTCTCTCTCTCTCCTCTCTCTCTCTCTTCCCTCTCTCTCTCTCTCTCTCTCTTTCCCTCTCTCTCTCTCTCTCTCTCTTCCCTCTCTCTCTCTCTCTCTTCCTCTCTCTCTCTCTCTCTCTCTCTCTCTCTCTCTCTCTCTCTCTCTCTCTCTCTCTCTCTCTCTCTCTCTCTCTCTCTCTCTCTCTCTCTCTCTCTCTCTTTCCCTCTCTCTCTCTCTCTCTCTCTCTCTCTCTCTCTCTCTCTCTCTCTCTCTCTCTCTCTCTCTCTCTCTCTCTCTCTCTCTCTCTCTCTCTCTCTCTCTCTCTCTCTCTCTCTCTCTCTCTCTCATGGAGGACCCAATACTGGAAACTGGAACTCACTGATTGTTGCTCTCTCGTAAACGGCCAGAAGCTATTGTGCTCAGTAGTTTAGTAGTTAGTGTTTAAGGGTAGTAGTTAAAGTGGTTAGTGTTGAAGCCTAGTCGTTTAGTGGTTAGTGCTTGAGGCTAGTAGTTTAGTGGTTAGTGCTTGAGGCTAGTAGTTTAGTGGTTAGTGTTTGAGGCTAGTAGTTTAGTGGTTAGTGCTTGAGGCTAGTAGTTTAGTGGTTAGTGTTTGAGGCTAGTAGTTTAGTAGTTAGTGTTTGAGGCTAGTAGTTTAGTAGTTAGTGTTTGAGGCTAGTAGTTTAGTGGTTAGTGTTTGAGGCTAGTAGTTTAGTGGTTAGTGTTTGAGGCTAGTAGTTTAGTGGTTAGTGTTTGAGGCTAGTAGTTTAGTAGTTAGTGTTTGAGGCTAGTAGTTTAGTAGTTAGTGTTTGAGGCTAGTAGTTTAGTGGTTAGTGTTTGAGGCTAGTAGTTTAGTGGTTAGTGCTTGAGGCTAGTAGTTTAGTAGTTAGTGTTTGAGGCTAGTAGTTTAGTGGTTAGTGTTTGGTCACCAGTAACATGCTGCTTTTGGCTATAGCGGCCAGTATATATGCAACAGGAAGCCGGAAGTGGCAACAACAGGAGGCCAAATACGGCGAGCAGTTGGGAAGGAAAAGTGGCAGAAACAGACGCAGAGTGCCTCTACTAGGGCATTATGAGGGTGCCAACAGCAGGGTTGGCGGCGTGCCAAGAACTGTAAGTGGGGGAGGGGGGGGGGGTAGGGGCATCATTTGGGCGAATGAGAGAGTGTGATAAGGGGTGAGTGAGTGAGAATGGGGAAGAGGGATGAGTGATACACCTTAAATAAGGGAGGATACTGTGGATAAAAGGTGTGAGGATGCTGGGACACGCACGCAGTTGAGGATGCTGGGAGATGGGGCCGTGTGCAGGCTGGGATATACAGGTCCTCTGAACCTCTTCACAGCCAGTAAGAGAATTAGTCAACACAGCTGGCCTGGACGCTAAGAGGAGAGAGAGAGAGAGAGAGAGAGAGAGAGAGAGAGAGAGAGAGAGAGAGAGAGAGAGAGAGAGAGAGAGAGAGAGAGAGAGAGAGAGAGAGAGAGAGAGAGAGAGAGAGAGAGAGAGATTAAGATTGCGTGTATGCGTGTGTCAATGTGTGAATGTTTATTTATTATTTATTATTTGCATTTACTATTCGTGCCTGCAGCAACGAGCTGTTAGCTCTTGGACGCCGACTTTCTAACCGTCACTTGTCTAATGTACTGACTCCCAAAATAGTTTTATTCTTTAATTTCTACTACATATTTCTCATTCACACACACACACACACACACACACACACACACACACACACACATACACACACACACACACACACACACACACACACACACACACACACACACACACACACACACACACACACACACACACACACACACCTGAAGCCCACATAAAAAGAATAACGTCTGCGGCATATGCGAGGCTGGCTAACATCAAAGCAGCTTTCAGGAACCTGTGTAAGGAATCATTCAGAATCTTGTACACCACATATGTAAGACCAATCCTGGAGTATGCGGCCCCAGCATGGAGCCCGTACCTTGTCAAGCACAAGACGAAGCTGGAAAAAGTCCAAAGGTATGCCACTAGACCAGTCCCAGAACTAAGAGGCATGAGTTACGAGGAAAGGCTGCGGAAAATGCACCTTACGACACTGGAAGACAGAAGAGTAAGGGGAGACATGATCACAACCTACAAAATCCTCAGAAGAATCGACCGGGTAAACAAGGATAAACTATTCAACACTGGTGGGACGCGAACAAGGGGACACAGGTGGAAACTGAGTACCCACATGAGCCACAGAGACGTTAGAAGGAACTTTTTCAGTGTCAGAGTAGTTAACGGATGGAATGCACTAGGCAGTGATGTGGTGGAGGCTGACTCCATACACAGTTTTAAGTGTAGATATGATAGAGCCCAGTAGGCTCAGGAATCTATACACCAGTTGATTGACAGTTGAGAGGCGGGACCAAAGAGCCAAAGCTCAACCCCCGCAAGCACATATAGGTGAGTACACACACACACACGCATTATGGTCCCATCGTGGAGGGCCCATCTAAAAAACACATAAGGAAGCTGGAAAAGGTGTAGAAGTTTGAATGGAAACTCGTCCCAGAGCTGCGAGGGATGAGGTACGAAGACAGACTGTAGGAACTAAACCTGACGACGTTAGAAAAGAGGAGGGAGAGGGGGCATATGATATAGACGTATAGAATACTTCATGGGATTGACAACGTGGAAAGAGAGGAAATGTTTACAATGAATAACAATAAAATAGGGGGGAGGGCACGGATGGAAGCTTGAGACTCAGATGTGTTATAGGGTTGTTAGAAAGTTTTCTTTAAGTGTAAAGGTAGTGAGTAAGTGGTATGACCTGAAGGAGCAGGTTGTAGAAGCTAACTCCAATCATAACTTTAAAAGCAGGTATAATAGGGAAATAGGTCAGGAGTCATTGCATTAGACAACCAACGGCAAGAAAAGCTGAGTCCTAGAGCTAGAGCTCGATTCTTCAGGCACAAGTGGGTGAGTACACTCACACACATCTCCAGTATGCAGTCCGAAGCAGCTGACTAATTCCAAGGCACCTATTTACTACTAGGTAAACAGGGGCATCAGTTGAAAGAAACTGCACATTTGTCTCATGCCTCGACTGGAACTTTAACCCGGGCCCTTATGACTACGACTTCAGAGCGCTGTCAATTCGGCTGTGTATATATGCTAGTTAGCATTGTCAATGTGTGGCCACGTCTGTGGTAGAAAATAATGCAAAAACTAAAAAACAAAACAAATCGGCTCTGTGTATTCATCTAGTTGTCTTCACCTAGTTGTGTTTGCGGGGGTTGAGCTTTGCTCTTTCGGCCCGCCTCTCAACTCTCAATCAAATGTTTACTAACTACTTTTTTTCACACCACACACACACACACCCTCAGGGAGCAGCCCGTGACAGCTGACTAACTCCCAGGTATCTATTTACTGCTAGGTAACAGGGGCATTCAGGGTGAAAGAAACTTTGGCATTTGTTTCTGTCTGGTGCGGGAATCGAACCCGCGCCACAGAATTACGAGTCCTGCGCGCTATCCACCAGGCTACTAGGCCCCTTTGTGTGTGTGTGCGCGTGTGCGTGCTTATGTGAAAATGAGTAAAGGCGTGCATTGTGCGTAGAAATATATATAGATTGGATAGCCCACTCTCAAACCCCCCCCCCCCTCTCCGCCGAAAAAAAAAAAAAAATCAAACTATGTTTTTTATCCTGTGAAACACGAAATAAATTACACCACAGGAGAAGGTGGAGGCCGTCCAATAGGAGGAGGCGAGGCGGTGGCGAGTCTTCTTGCCAGATCGGCTGCGAAGATCACGGCGAGCTAGAGACCTCTTTTAGCTCTCGGAGACCCCCGGTAGGTCTTGGAGTTACCAGTTTGGAGGCGTGGCGGCTCTTTATGCGGATTGTATTGGCATTGCAGCTTTTAGTTTTCGAGTTGTGTGTATTTGTGGGGTCGTTATAGAGGTGTGTGTGTGAGAGTTGTGAAGCTATGGCACCTCTCTGTGGTAATGTAATGAGGGATATTATTGGCGATAGGCCTTTACATATATGGATGGATATAGTGTGGTATATACTATAGGGGTTCTGTGGGAAAATGGTTTTGCTCGTGAGGTATTATAGGGAGCAATGACTATTCCCATGTTGTCTGGAAGCCTTTATTTCAAGACTATTCAGTGCCAAAAGGTCATATATTTAAAAATTTTCAGACGATATTGTGATCATTTAATTCAAAATTCCCAGCATGAAGATTATAGAAAAAATCTCATGAACTGTTTCTCATATATATACATACATGTCATTAAACATAACAGCATTGTAGCTATTATTATTTCTCTTTTCGATATTTTCCATTCTATGCAAATATCTTCTACCATCTTGGGTGGGGAGGGGGGGAGGGGTGGGGGGGTGTAGAAACACTAACACCACAATCGACTTGATAATTGTCCAGGACGGACCGAAACGCCGTCGTCTCTTCACTTTCTGGTGTGTGGTTTGGTCAATATTTTTCAACCACGTTATTGTGACTCCTCGTCTGCACACGAAACACTAGATCGCTTAATCTTTCCATTTTTTATTGTCCGACGTTTCGTCAGCAATGTGACATCTTCAAGAGTACACTATGTTGCACAAACCCAAGTATACTTAGCTTACGAGATTGATTGATTGGCATAGATTAAGCCACCCTAAGAGGTGGCACGGGCATGTATAGCCCGTAAGTGGTACAATTTTTTGTTCAGTAATTCTTTTCAGTAAGCTTACAAGATTGATTGATGAAGAGTAAGCCACCCAAAAGGTGGCACGGGCATGAATAGCCCGTAAGTGGTGGCCCTTTTGAGCCATTACCAGTATCAATAGATGATACTGGAGATCTGTGGGGATGATACATGGAGATCTGTGCGGATGATACTGGAGATCTGTGGGGATGATACTGGAGATCTGTAGGGATGATACTGGAGATCTGTGGGATGATACTGGAGATCTGTGGGGATGATACTGGAGATCTAGGGGAGTATAATTACCTGATTAATACTGGTAATGACAGCAATAGGTAGTCGCAGCACAGCACTAGCAACGCCCACAGCAGTTGTAATATGAACAGCAAGAACAAAACACAAAAAGGCAACAATTGCGGAAACAGCAGCACATGACCCACAGTGGTAGCCGCAGCTGGAGCAAGAACAGCAGCTGCACGAGCAGTAAGAACAAGCACAGCAGCTGCACGTGTGTTAAGAACAAGCACAGCAGCTGCACGTGTGTTAAGAACAAGCACAGCAGCTGCACGTGCAGTAGCAACAAGAGCAGCAGTAAGAACAGTAACAGTGTCAGCGAGGCGATACATAACCCACAAGGGCCGTCTTAAAGTAACCAAACAGCCGCCTTCTGAGCACTCCCTCAAAACATAAGGACTGTAGGCTACCTCTCGCTGTGCTCAAATGAGAACTTAATAAACACCTCCAAGGATGCCTAAACAACTAGATTGTAATTCAAGTGTCAGACTGCGAACTGCGGCGACTAACAGCCTAGTTGACTGTTACCAAGCAACCAAGCAGGCCTGGATAGAGACCGTGCCATTAAGGTTACCATTAAGGTAACTTCACGATAATCATTCCAATAAATAATACTGATTTCCAAGCAACTGCTAGTATATTAAAACTGCGAATGATTACTGGGTTGTTGATTGCCATCCTTCGTCTTGGCTTCGTATTGCAATCTCTACAAGACTCCAGACTTCACTTTAAAGGAGGCGTAGATGAATGATAGAATGTTGACCAGACCACACACTAGAAGTTGAAGGGACGACGACGTTTCGGTCCGTCCTGGACCATTCTCAAGTCGATTGTGATGAGGACAGGTAGGGACAGGCAATAAATAGGCAAGAGAGAGATGAGGAGGAAAGTAAGGTGTAGGGGATAGTAGTAATAATGAGAACTGCAGAAGGCCTATTGGCCCATACGAGGCAGCTCCTATTATAACTACCGAAGGAGATAGTAATAGGAATAAGAAGAGGATAGCAAGGGAGCGTAGGAGAAGACAATGCACAGAAAAAGTGGAGAAGAGAGAAAGAAAAGGAAAGAGAAAAAGAAAAAGAAAGATAAATGGAAGGGGTAAGCTTATGTTAAGTCTCGTTTGTTAGAAAGATTAGAGCATTTGAGTATATACTGTTAAAGGGAAGAGTCCACAGCAACAAAGCCAGGACTCAAGTTCATGTTGGGTACAATGTGTATAAGAGCCGATTCTACAAGACGGCGTCTGTGTAGAGTAGAGGCAGGAAAGATTATTTTGGAGGAAGACCAATCAGTGGGATGATTAGAATCCCTCACATGGCAGAAGAGAGCATTGTTAGTGTCTGCAGACTTAACACTTCTCTTGTGTTCTTTAAGTCTGTCATTCAGTGTACGGCCAGTTTCGCCAAAGTATTGGAGAGGACAAGATGAACAGGAAATAGAGTAGACACCAGCAGCGTTAGAAGCAGGAGGAGCAGTGTGAACTAGATTACTACGAAGTGTGTTAGTTTGTCGAAAGGCGAGTTTAATGTCAAGAGGACGAAAGGTATTGGTAAAAGTTTTGAGTTCAGATATGAAGGGAAGGCATAGTACAGTGCTACTAGTGTTGGAAGCAGGTTTAGGATGAAAGAAATTTCGTTTAGCTTGAGAGTAGGCACAGTTGATGAAATACAAAGGATAACCAAGGCGAGAGAATGATTTGTAGATAAAGGCAATTTCAGAATCAAGAAACTGATGGTCGCTGATGCGTAGAGCGCGGAGGAAGAGAGAGACGAGGACACTTTTCTTAACAGAAGGACGATGGTAGGAAAAGAAGTGAATATACATGCCACTATGCATGGGTTTACGGTAGACAGAGAAAGAGAACCCAGACACAGAGTTGTGAACATGAACATCAAGAAAAGGAAGGAGGGAATTAGATTCCCACTCAACTTTGAAATGGATAGAAGGAGCCAGATTGTTAAGAGAGGCGAGGAAAGGCTGGAAAAGATTAAGGTCATGAGGCCATAAAGCAAAAAGTCATCAACATAGCGAAGCCAGAGAGAGGGACGAGTATCAATAGAAGGAAGAAGAACAGTTTCGAAGTATTCCATGTAGAAATTAGCAAGAACAGGGGAGAGAGGGGAACCCATAGCGACACCGAAAGTTTGAGTGTAATATTTACCGTTGAAAGAGAAAGAGTTACATTCAACACAGAGTCTGATGAGATCGAGGAAAACGTCAGTGGGAAGAGGGAGAGGAAGGAGGCCCTCTGACGCCTTCTGTCTAAGGAAAGAGAGAACGTCATCGAGCGGAACATTAGTGAACAGAGAGTCGACATCAAGACTAAGCATCTTACAAGAGGGTTGCAGGCGCAGTCTTTCTATGAAGTCCTGAGAGTGACGAAGGTGGGCAGGGGAAAAAGTGCCAAGGTAAGGTGTCAGGGTTTTAGCGAGCCAGGAGGCAAGAGGATAGCTGACAGAGCCCCGTGAAGAAATGATAGGACGAAGAGGAACACCAGGTTTATGAGTCTTAGGAAGACCATATAAATATGGAAGAGAAGGGCAGATGACACGGAAACGTTTAATGAGATCAAAGTCAGGAGGGCAAAGACTAGAGAGCTGTCTTAGTTTGCGGTTAAAGGAAGTTTTGAGGCGATCCAAAGGGTTAGAATTGAATTTAAATTGAAATAAGTTTATTGAGGTAAAATACACGCAAAGGGATGAGGTAGCTCAAGCTATTCTCACCCCGTTCAGTACAACGTGTTAGTACATACATAGACACACATCACAAACAATAAACCTGTTACCAAACATTCTGAGAGATAAACATGTACATTTCCTCCTTCACAAGTTGTATGGTATCAGACGTACACACAAATACTTTTATGACCTAGTTATACTGTATAGACAATTTGCAAGAGACATGCAGATAATTCAACAAAATATTACAGTCTTGGTGCAAAATTCTTATATCTCTCAAGAATATCATCAACCTTTCCACTGTGACACATCCAGGCAATTTGCTCAGGAACAGTCCTTATCTCAGTGTTTCTATATACATTAATCAACGGACAATCAAGAACATAATGGGCAAGGGTGTGAGACCTTAACATACCACATAGTTTACACTTCGTGTCATTATCATGAACACCTATCCCATATTCTCAGTAATATTTGTACCCAAGCCTGAGCCGCATGTACACAGAGTCACTCCAAGCATTTCTCCTTTTACCATAAGTGAAATGGGTGTTTTGACTCACATACATGTAGTGTTGCATGGTTAGACTTCTCTCATACATTATCCCTCTCCTCTCCACTCCTGCCTGTGCCTGAATATTTCTGATTTTGCTTCTTATTTGTCTCATTGTGAATTCACATTCAATGTCAACTTGTGGTTTTGATGTGGCTCGTTTGGCCAAGTCATCCGCCACCTCGTTGAGCACTATTCCAACATGAGATGGAATCCACATGAATTTCACACTATGACCTTTCAGCTGTATCTCAGTTATTCTTCTCTTACAATCCTCAACTATAGACATGAAGACTGGGTTTCGACTGTTTAAGGACTCCAGTGCTCCTCGGCTATCGACAAATACAAAAACATTTTTGTCGTCATGACGTACTTCCTCCAAACATGCCAGAATGGCCTGCAGTTCAGCTTGTGTGGATGATATATAATTACTAAGCCGGAGTTCAATTATCCTGTCCACAGTCCCAAACTCCGTATATTCCCTTATTAGGACACCACACCCTGCCCTGCCATCCTCCGCCACCGACTCGTCGCAACATACATGTAAACTGTTGCCTCTTGGTAACCGAGATATCATGCTTCTATACAAACACCGTAATTGTCCCGGTTCATGATGAATCTTTTTCACCTTGAGGGGTACAATTTCGACGTCTATTTTCTGTACTTTCCAGGGAGCAGACATATTACACTGTCGAGAGGGTTTACAGCAGTCAAGTACATCGTATTCCCTGAGGTCATGAGCTAAACCCCTCGTATAGCGTGCCTCCCTCAGTTTCCTGGAAGTGTGTACGTCACTCAAGCAGGTCTGAACGCTCTCAAACAGCTTATCCCCTCCTTTTCTCCGCAGGAAACGAATAGCTACTCTAGTGTTAATGTCACGGACTCTATCACACACACTCTGTAAATTTAATTCCATTCTCATTATTTCAATCATTGCATTTCTTTGACATCCAAGAATAATCCTCATAGCCTCGTTCTGTATCAGCTCTATTTTTTTAATTCTGCCTTGACCTGTGTAAGACAAAACGGGTGCTGCGTAGTCTATCAGGGACCGAACAGTGCTTATGTATAACATCCGTAAGATAGGTACTCCAACACCTTTACCAGAAAAAGCCAGTGCTTTTAGAGGATGCAGACGGACTTTACATAAGGTGCTGATATGATTTATTTCAGCATTTTTACTCTCACATGTGTATCCAACATACATGCCCAGATACTTGTACTTCTGAACACGGCTCAGTTCCACACCATTTAGAGTAAGTGTTAAATTTCTTCGTTTCCTATGCTCATATTTGGTTTTATCTGCATTTATGACTAAGGGGACATCTATGCTCAAATCCAAAAAATTTCGAAAATTTACTAAAAATTCTGAAAAATACTACAACGTTCTGGTAACACTGTGGTGCAAACCGTTTTATGTTATCTTGAAAAATAACGTAATTAGAGTCAAATTTCCCGCTGCAACTTTCGTGAATCCGGTTCTCGCGGCCTGGGTGCGCCATGGGGTGTTGTGTCTTACGTTGTAGAAGTCTAATATTTCGTAATAGCGTGGAAAATAACGTGTTATGCATAAAACGAATATAAACTCACTCATTGGCAACAGTCTCGTGTGAGAGAGGGGTGGGCTTGCTGGCTAAGTCAGTCACTCTTTGTGTCCCTCAGCTGGTGGACCTATCATGGACACGCTCTCACAATTTGTGCTATTTTTACTGCAAAATGACGTACAAAACGAAGATGAGGAAAACTATGAAAGCTGAAAGCATGCTAGCTGCCCGTAGATGCAGCCCGCTGCCCCCCCCCCCCACAATCCCACCCTCTGCCACCGCACATTTTCCACCTTCTACTCCAGGTCTTGCACCTGCTACTCCAAATCTAACTGGACTGGTACTTGAACAAAAAGGACAAGGATATGCAGAGACCAACGAGACGCACAACCAAACCAAGAAAGGCCCCTGAGGGGGCTGACCCCCAGCTATGGCGCAGGTGCCTACTAGTGCCACTCCAGTGCCACCTTGAGGACCCATATTTCTGACCAATTATATTAGGTTAGTGTGTTTTAGTGTTATATTGTGATATTACTTCATAAATATTTGTACATATAAAACTGGTGGCAAATATATATATATATATTTTTTTTTTTTTTATCAGGCGATCTGCATGGAACTTGCACACCTTACTGAATCTAAGCCTATCTACAAGCGTGCAAATTTTGAATGATATTGGTCAACATCAACCTCAGCTAAAGGTGGCTGAACTTTAACCTCCGTTTGTGCAGGTAAATATTTTACAATTTTATCTGATTTCACAGACTTTATTTATTATTCAATTTACATGAAACTTGCAAATTATATGTAGAGTTTATGCCTCTAAAACTTTCCTTTCTACGTAGATTTATTGATTTTATAAATATTTATAAATATCATATTGTTGCATAGAATTTTTGGGAAATTTACAAAATCTGTATTATTGCACTAAATACATCTGGGATAAAAATCCACCAGACAAATCTTTATTATATAGTAAGGTCATAGCTAAGTGTCATAGAACTGATTTCGGTTCACAATTGTGGGCTGTGAAATGATTTGAACATTGTTAAAAAATTGTCTAAAAATTTTTTTTAATTTTTTTCTCCCTCTCTATTTAGGCTGCGATGCTGAAACTTGGCCCAGTTGCAGCACCTTTCACATGTATCAGGATAATAAATTTTCAATGCCCTACAACAACTTTTAAATTTTCGTATAGTAGACCCCTAAGCCTAACTTGTGACAGGTTGTACCAAGTATGTTAAGAGCAGTTTGAATTTTGTTCCCGGAAGTGCCTTGTATAAGAATGTCATCAGCATATATGATCGTCGTGACCCCTGGAGGATACATCTCTGATGCTAATCTGTTCATTAATACATTGAATAAGGTGGGACTTAATACCCCCCCTTGTGGGGTACCTAACTGAAACCTCCGTTCCTCAGACATGTATCCCTACCTGATAATACACCTGACCTTTTCTGCCTTGTAGATAATCCCCTATCCAGTGTAGCAATCTCCCTGTTATTCCCAGATTGGCTAATTCGTATAAGATTACTTCCCCATTGGCTTTATCAAATGCTCCTTGTAGATCAACAAAAACTCTACAATTGTCATCCATATTAGACAAACACTTTAAGAGACAATCCGCAGTACTTTTGCCTTTGATAAAACCAAAGAGATTACTGGACATGTTATCACCTACAAGGTAGAGTAGCCTATTTAACAAAATCCTTTCCATCATTTTACAAAAGCAGGATATTAAGGAGACAGGTCTGTAGCCTCCGTTTGACTTAGGGATAGGAATGATGACAGCCTCTTTCCATTTTCTTGGTAACTTTCCCTCTCTATAACTCATATTAAACAAATCAAGTAAGGGACTAGGTTTCATACCGGCTAAATAATTAAGAATGTCATACGTTACTCCATCTTTCCCGGGAGCAGTAGAGCTGCCACTTTTTTATAGCATCCAGTAGCTCATCGTGAGTTATCTCAGTGCACGCTATAGATCTTGTATTTAAGGCACATAAAGTTACTCCATTTCTAATATTTTCCCATGATTCAATGGTGACTCTCGTGTCTGCAGGTAAGGACTCCATACCAGCAGCACTTGCCCATTTATCTACTAACTCATTGGCAACCTTCCCTGGATCTGAGTGAGCAATGAATTTGGTCTTACAACCCCTGACTTTATTTACTGCTCTCCATATGTCTTTAAGGTTCTTAGTATTACCAATGGACTGAGCAAAGTCTTGCCAGTATCTGTCCCGCGTCTCCTTCCTCACCTGACTGCATTCCCTAGCCACTTCCAACATTGTATTTTTCTCTTCATCCCTCATTCCATTTTTTAACCATTCTTTATGTGCACTCCGTAGCATTCTCTCCCACCCCTTGACTTGCTGATCATTGGAATATTTAAATTTCTTAGGTCCGTACGTCTTGCTTCCCCTGCCCCCGTTATTTTCCCTCTGTACTAATTTCTCTATGTTCTCGACCATGTCCTCGTAAAAACTATCAACGCAGAGCGGCGTGTATTGTTGATACCAATCTCCCATATTTTGAATAAAATAATTTTTCATATCTTTGTTAATATTTAGCCTTTTCCTTTGAAAGTGGACTTTTTTTTTACCCCAGTGGTAATTCAATGTTCAAGGCAAAGTGGTCACTAAGTAGTTCCCGAACAACCCGAGCCTCCCCCATAATCCCCTGAGAGTTTCAAATGCAGGCATAGTCAAGCCGTCCTCCCCTGATGTGAGTTGGTTCATTGTTTCCCAATAGACAGGTATCTGGATGATCTTGTAGAAACTGTAACCACTTGACTCCATTAGTATTAATGCTACCCACTGTCCCAAGGCTTGTGTGCCAAGCATTAAGGTCCCCAATGACCAGTGAAGGATCAGTATAAATGCAGTCAGGTAGATAGTTAGCGTCGAAGCAGTTCCTGGATACATACAAATTAACTACAATAAATTCCCCTTCCCTTAATGATAATTTAACACAGATACTCTCTATACCTTGCGTTTTTGATGGCGGTTCTACTAACTCTGCTGGTATGGAGTTCTTTACATAAATCGACGTGCCTCTGATGTTATTTGCGGCGAAGAGGTGAAACCCTTTATAGCCATTTAATTTCAATAAGCCTTCATTCCTATCCCCTGTCTCCTGGAGAGCTACAACATCACTATCATTTCCCATCACATAACAATGAACATCTGTAACCCTGTTTCTTAAACCATTAACATTCCATGACAACACTTTCAGTCTAGGGTGATCCATTATTAATCAATTCACTGCCTAAGTCATCGCCAATAAATTCACTAAATGATAGCCATACCTTGTGTAACATCTCCCACCTCCTCCCAAGTTCACCAGTAAAAGCGACATTGTGATTCTCAAGAGATTTTTTCAGCCCTGTGACGTCCATTATTGGCCCAAATGATTCCTTCATTTTATGTGTAATTATAGGGTTCTTCCTTTCACTACGACTACCATCATTCACACACACTTCACTTTCCTTCATTTCATCACTCAATATTTCATTATTGCCCTCAACCACTATATCCTGATTTTCCTTCACAATTTTGTGAATTTCCTTGACCTCCTGAACGTTTAATTTCGCCTCGATGGACTCGATTCTCTGTCCAAGATTTCGGAGGAACTCACCAACTTTTCTTAGTTCAGCCCACACCTCCTTGACCATATTATTATGACCCTCTTTCTGAGCCACAGTAGCCACTTCACTCACCGTTACAAGTCAGAGGAGCATAAGTGCGAGAATCAGAGAGCAAGACATCTGCTTTTCGGAGGTAGTCCTCACAGTCAAGGACAACCACCGAATTGCCTTTGTCGGAAGGAAGGCATGCCCGCCTTCTTCTTCAAGAACTTATTCATGCCACCTCCTTGCAAGTTGACGAGGCTTTTCTTGCTTTTCGTCAACAGCAACGCTTTCTGTCTCTCTCTCTCTCTCTCTCTCAATTTCTAAATGGTTTTAACACAGGAGTGTAAGAGGTTGCAAGACGACATTGATAAACTTCAGGGATGGTTCCGTAAATGGCTATTCCACTAGAGGACGTAAAAGGGAACTTGAGGCGCAGATAAGTCAATAGTATCTAAACAGATAGGGGATAGTATCTTTTTGTTTTGTTAATTTAACAGTAATGAACAAAAGTTAACATTAGGGCTAGCACAGTAATTTGGACGGTACGCGGTACCGTCCAATTAATTTGCACGGTAATTAATTTAAACAGCTGCTGGACGTGGCAACAAGAAACTTTCTAAGCCAGCACATCAAAGAACCAACAAGAATGAGAGGAGAAGATGAACCAGCAATGCTTGATTTGATATTTACCCTAAATGAGTGGGATATAAGAGAAGTTAAGATGGAAATGCCCTTGGGAATGAGTGACCACAGTGTATTGAACTTTGAGTACCTGGTAGAGCTAGAACTTATCTCTCCCAAAAAAGAACTAGGAATCAAAAGGCTGGCATACCGAAAGGGAAATTATGAACAGATGAGAAGTTTCCTAAGTGTACCTAAGTACTGTGTCCTAAGTACCTTGGGACACAGACCTCAGAGATAAGTCCGTACAGGGTATGATGGACTATGTTACCCAAAAGTGTCAGGAGGCAATAAACAGGTTCATCCCGGCCCAAAGGGAAAAATCCGAGTAGCAACAGAAGAATCCATGGTATAATAGGGCATGTATGGAAGCGAAGAAACTGAACAAAAGGGCGTGGAGGAACTTCCGGAATAACAGAACACCAGAAAGCAGAAAGAGATACCAGAGAACCAGGAATGAGTACGTCAGGGTGAGAAGAGAAGCAGAGAAAGGTTTTGAAAATGATATAGAAAACAAAGCCAAGACCGAACCAAAGCTACTCCACAGTCACATCAGAAGGAAAACAACAGTGAAAGAACAGGTATTGAAACTTCGAACAGGCGAGGACAGGTATACAGAGAATGACAGAGAGGTATGTGAAGAACTCAACAAGAGGTTCCAAGAGGTCTTCACAATAGAACAAGGTGAGGTCACTGTGCTAGGAGAAAGGGAGGTAAACCAGGTGGCCTTGGAAGAGTTCGAAATTACGAGAGAGGAGGTCAAGAGACACCTGCTGGATCTGGATGTTAGAATGGCTGTTGGTCCAGATGGGATCTCACCATGGATACTAAAAGAGTGTGCAGAGGCACTTTGCTTGCCACTCTCCATAGTGTATAGTAAGTCACTGGAGACGGGAGACCTACCAGAAATATGGAAGACGGCGAATGTGGTCCCAATATACAAAAATGGCGACAGGCAAGAGGCACTTAACTACAGGCCAGTGTCCTTGACTTGTATACCATGCAAGGTGATGGAGAAGATCGTGAGAAAAAACCTGGTATCACATCTGGAGAGAAGGGACTTCGTGACAAATTGCCAACATGGGTTCGGGGAGGGTAAATCTTGCCTTAGAGGCTTGATAGAATTCTACGATCAGGGGATAAAGATTAAGCAAGAAAGAGAGGGCTGGGCGGACTGCATTTTCTTGGATTGTCGGAAAGCCTTTGACACAGTACCGCATAGGAGGCTGGTACATAAGCTGGAGAGACAGGCAGGTGTAGCTGGTAAGGTGCTCCAGTGGATAAGGGAGTATCTAAACAATAGGAAGCAGAGAGTTACGGTGAGGGGTGAGACCTCCGATTGGCGTGAAGTCACCAGTGGAGTCCCACAGGGCTCTGTACTCAGTCCTATCTTGTTTCTGATATATGTAAATGATCTCCCAGAGGGTATCGATTCATTTCTCTCAATGTTTGCAGACGATGCTTAAATTATGAGAAGGATTAAAACAGAAGAGGACTGTATACAAGGTATCATCTGGGAGAGGAAGTTCTTCAGGAGTCAGAGAAGGAACAAGACTTGGGGGTTGATATCACGCCAGACCTGTCTTCTGCAGCACATATCAAGCGGATAACATCAGCGGCATATGCCAAGCTGGCCAACATACGAACGGCATTCAGAAACTTGTGTAAAGAATATTTCAGAACTTTGTATACCACATATGTCAGGCCAATCCTGGAGTATGCAGCCCCAGCATGGAGTCCATATCTAGTCAAGGATACGACTAAACTGGAAAAGGTTCAAAGGTTTGCCACCAGACTAGTACCAGAGCTGAGAGGTATGAGCTACGAGGAGAGACTACGGGAATTAAACCTCACTTCGCTGGAAGACAGAAGAGTTAGGGGGGGACATGATCACCACATTCAAGATTCTGAAGGGAATTTATAGGGTAGATAAAGACAGTCTATTTAACACAAGGGGAACACGTACAAGGGGACACAGGTGGAAACTGAGTGCCCAAATGAGCCACAGAGATATTAGAAAGAACTTTTTTAGTGTCAGAGTGGTGGACAAATGGAATGCATTAGGAAGAGATGTGGTGGAGGCTGACTCCATACACAGTTTCAAGTGTAGATGTGATAGAGCCCGATAGGCTCAGGAATCTGTACACCTGTTGATTGACGGTTGAGAGGCGGGACGAAGGAGCCAGAGCTCAACTCCCGCAAACACAACTAGGTGAGTACAACTAGGTGAGTACACACACAACAACACACACACACACACACACACAACAACACATACACACACACACACACACACACACACACACACACACACACACACACACACACACACACACACACACACACACACACACACACACACACACACACACACACACACAATGAGTCTTTAATGAGTCACTTATGTCAGGAGAATTGCCCAGTTGCTGGAAGAAGGCAAATGTCGTGCCGATCTTCAAGAAAGGAGATAGGGAGGAGGCACTTAACTACAGACCTGTATCACTGACAAGCATCCCCTGTAAAATACTGGAAAGAATAATTAGGCTACGACTGGTTGCACACCTGGAGAACATTAGGTTTGTGAACAAAAATCAACATGGGTTCTGGACAGGGAAATCGTGCCTAACAAACCTTCTGGAATTCTATGATAAAATAACGAGGATAAGACAGGACAGAGATGGTTGGGCAGACTGCATATTTCTGGACTGCCAAAAAGCCTTTGATACAGTACCGCACATGAGACTGCTGTTCAAACTCGAGAGGCAGGCGGGGGTGGGGGGAAAGGTCCTAGAATGGATAAGGAACTACCTAACAGGAAGGAGCCAAAGAGTTACGGTAAGGGGCGAGAAGTCGGACTGGCGAACAGTAACAAGTGGAGTACCACAAGGATCGGTGCTGGGACCAATTCTATTTCTTGTATATGTTAACGACATGTTTACAGGCGTAGAGTCCTACATGTCGATGTTTGCGGATGATGCAAAGTTGATGAGAAGAGTTGTGACAGATGAGGATTGCAGGATCCTCCAAGAGGACCTGAACAGATTGCAGAGATGGTCAGAGAAATGGCTACTAGAATTCAACACGAGCAAATGTAAAGTTATGGAAATGGGACTAGGAGATAGGAGACCAAAGGGACAGTACACAATGAAGGGGAACAGCCTACCTGTAACGACGCGTGAAAGAGACCTGGGGGTGGACGTAACACCTAATCTATCTCCTGAGGCACATATTAATAGGATAACGACAGCAGCGTACTCTACACTGGCAAAAGTTAGAACATCATTCAGAAACCTAAGTAAGGAGGCATTTAGGGCGCTTTACACTGCCTACGTAAGGCCAGTCTTAGAGTATGCCGCCTCATCATGGAGTCCCCATCTGAAGAAGCATATAATGAAACTGGAAAAGGTTCAGAGGTTTGCAACGAGACTCGTCCCAGAGCTACGAGGGATGGGGTATGAAGAGCGCCTGAGGGAACTGTGCCTTACGACACTAGAAAGAAGAAGGGAGAGGGGGGACATGATAGGAACGTATAAGATACTCAGAGGAATTGACAGAGTGGACATAGACGAAATGTTCACACGGAATAGTAACAGAACGAGAGGACATGGATGGAAGCTTGAAACTCAGATGAGTCACAGAGATGTAAGGAAGTTTTCTTTTAGCGTGAGAGTAGTGGGGAAATGGAATGCACTTCAGGAACAGGTTGTGGAAGCAAATACTATTCATAATTTTAAAACCAGGTATGATAGGGAAATGGGACAGGAGTCATTGCTGTAAACAACCGATGCTCGAAAGGCGGGATCCAAGAGTCAATGCTCGATCCTGCAAGCACATATAGGTGAGTACATATAGGTGAGTACACACACACACACACAACACACACACACAACACACACACACACACACACACACACACACACACACACACACACACACACACACACACACACACACACACACACACACACACACACACACACACACACACACACACACACACACACACATACATAGAGGACTGTTTGAGGCTTCAAGAAGACCTAGACAAACTGAAGGAATGGTCGAACAAATGGTTGTTAGAGTTTAACCCAACCAAATGTAATGTAATGAAGATAAGTGTAGGGAGCAGGAGGCCATATACAAGGTATCATCTGGGAGAGGAAATTCTTCAGGAGTCAGAGAAAGAAAAAGACTTGGGAGTTGATATCACGCCAGACCTGTCTCCTGCAGCCCATAGTAGTAGTATTAGGCGTCCATCAGTCTCAGGAGACTATGGAGTTGCGCTCTGGTTGTCGGTCTGGAGTGGCCTCTCCAGGGCGCAAAGCCAGGGTAGGTTGATTCGGGGACCTTATCCCTGCAGCCCATATCAAGAGGATAACATCAGCGCCATATGTCAGGCTGACCAACATACGAACGGCATTCAGAAACTTGTGTAAAAAATCATTCAGAACCTTGTATACCACATATGTCAGGCCAATCCTGGAGTATGCAGCCACAGCATGGAGTCCATATCTAGTCAAGGATAAGACTAAACTGAAAAAGGTTCAAAGGTTTGCCACCAGACTAGTACCCGAGCTGAGAGGTAAGAGCTACGAGGAGAGACTACGGGAATTAAACCTCACTTCGCTGGAAGACAGAAGAGTTAGGGGGGACATGATCACCACATTCAAGATTCAGAAGGGAATTGATAGGGTAGATAAAGACAGGCTATTTAACACAAGGGGCACACGCACATGGGGACACAGGTGGAAACTGAGCGCCCAAATGAGCCACAGAGATATTAGAAAGAACTTTTTTAGTGTCAGAGTGGTTGACAAATGGAATGCATTAGGAAGTGATGTGGTGGAGGCTGACTCCATACACAGTTTCAAGTGTAGATATGATAGAGCCCAATAGGCTCAGGAATCTGTACACCTGTTGATTGACGGTTGAGAAGTGGGACCAAAGAGCCAGAGCTCAACCCCCGCCAACACAACTAGGTGAGTACACCTTCACCTCCCTAATCCAGCAATCAAGTAAACAAGGAAATATTGGCGTCTCCCGATAAAAGCTGCCGGCCAAAGACTATCCAAGCTTCCAGGCCTCGTAAACCCTGACAAAGGTACCACTAAAACTTACCTATTCGGAGCGAAGAGGCAAAAATTCGTGCTTTCGTGCGAACAGCGATAAAACTCCGATTATGATTAGCGATGATACGAAATTTTACACCCAAGAGGCATTGCAGATACGGAAAGAGACGCGTGGAATAATATTTTGAGAGGAATTTGACTTTGTTAGTGTGCATGTGTTTGTTCTTCTAAGTACTATGTGTGTGTGTGTGTGTGTGTGTGTGTGTGTGTGTGTGTGTGTGTGTGTGTGTGTGTGTGTGTGTGTGTGTGTGTGTGTGTGTGTGTGTGTGTGTGTGTGTGTGTGTGTGTGTGTGTGTGTGTGTGTACTATTTGTGTCTACAGAATCGAGCAATTAGTTCATGAACCAGGCCTTTCTAACTAAGCAGTTTTTCCTCTGTTATATCTACTACATATATTTCTAACACACGCACCCATTCCCAGGAAAAAGCCCGTAGCACCTGCCTAACTTCCAGGTACCTATTTACTGTTAGGTGTGTAACACTGTAAGGTGTTTGGTTTAGTTGTATTTAAAATACATAGAGATACATGAGTCACAGACAATGATTTGACAGGCGCCATTCTTGTGGCCTGAATCTCTCACCTCTAAGAGTTAATGACCACCAAGTGACCTGAGGTCAGATCATGCGAACTTCACCTTGCTTCTGCTAATCTTATAATTGGAGCCTGGTAGCCTTCAAACATGCCGACGTTTAAGGAGTGGCTTGGTAGAGTGCCTGAGGCTATCTACTTGTGGGCGGAGTTAGTTACTAGGTTCCCCAATATATACTCGGAGAGCTATCGATTCGAGAGCAATAACGAGACAGAGAAGAACAGCAGCCAGCAGAGGAGAGAAGACGGCCTAGCAGGGAGGCTGTCGGCCGGCAGGGCGGGACAGTCTCTGTCAACTACAGACCACCCCCCCCCCCTCTCAATCCAGCTGTAGGCAGACACTTGGTGAGTTGAACATTAAGGGGACTTGGTCGTGTTTGCATATGTTGTGTGATGATCAGGGGCAGTCAAGTTGTAGGGTTCTCAAATTCTTGGATGATGACTCACTTTAAATATTAAACTGGAACATTTGAATTGCTTAAATTATGATAACTATCATGTGAAATATAATTGAATTTATTATTTAAATTGGCTTTAACTGTATTCCCTAGAGTTTTTGAGTTGAGGTGAGAAAGCCTCTGTGGTTACTGGTTCATGATATTAATGAGTACATGTTTGGAGTTGATACATGGTAATAACATCTTTTGAGAATATTTTGATACAGACAAGTTCCATTCCTTGTCTTGTATGTAATGGTCTAGAATGGATGGTGGCAGCATTTCCTATCTCTTCTTCTACTATCTACTCTTCTACTTTCACTATCTATGTTTCTACTTCTACCTATCTACTCTCCCTCCACCCATCTCCAAACTCTCACTTTCAAATAATGACCTTCCTCGCTCCTCCCACCTCTCTACCTCTCTCACCCCACACCCTCACTAATTACTTCACTAGTACTCTCTTTCCTTTCGTGTCTCTTATACGTTTGTGGCAGTGAAATGTGCTCTAGAGTTCTCTCTAGAGTTTCGGGTAGCTGATCAAGTTACGGCGCCTTGCAGTCTTAGCACCTAGGTAGTCAAATACCTTGGTTACAAGGTGTTGAACGAGAGAGGCTGCCGTAGGAACTCTGGAGGGGCTCTAGAATAGTTAGCTAACCGGGGACGGGATAACGGACTAGAGAGAGCTGTTTCCCCCGGCCTCGTTAGTTAACTGGGGGGTGGAATAATGGACAAGATAGAGCTATTTCCCCCACCCCCTGTTACAATGTTGGCAGCGGTGTTGAACAATGTGTATGGTAGTGTTCATTTAACATTGTTCAGTCCCACGTGTCTTTTGCCGCTCAGGCGCTATCAGGGAGATCTTGACAGGTGTTTAATATTCGCGATTTAGCGATTTTTTTCTTCAGGTTAGGAGATAGTGATTCTCTGGTGTTGTGTTCTAGTGATTTTGAGAGTTTTGTGGTGTTCAGGGAATGTTCACAAGAACTTGCGTGTGTTGTGATTTATGTTAAGTTTTGGTGATTTGGGAACTTAGCGGTTGGTGGTAGTGGAGGTCAGCTGAATGTGACAGGTGACCCCGCATGTCCCAGGGGGACACCCAGCCACCGCTGGTCCCCAGGTCAGTTGGGGAGTAGCAGGTGTAGTTCTTAAGTAGTTTAAGTGGTGGTTCTGCTCAGATTATTGCGATCGACTGTTTTACTCCATTTAATCGCAATAACCCGAAGTGTACTGGTATTGTACAGCATGCTAGGGGGAGGCTTAGTATGTCAGTAGACTTCACGTTGGGGATGCTCGACGTTAGATAGTCTGGTCACAGGGGTGGCAAAATTTTGGAGTTGTTGACCCGCGGAGAAGCGAGGGAAACACTCTGGGTCACGTAGGTGGCTGTCGGTTAAGAGTGGGAGTAACGGTTAATTAAGTACTTAAGATTAAGAACGGTACAGTTAAGTTAGGCTAGTGTTTTGTCTATTAGTATTGATATTTTTTGTGGAGATTCGTTTAGTGACAAGTTAAAAGTAGTGACGACCTTATTCTCTCTTCTCTAACTTTACTGTTTTACTTCTCTAACTAGTACTGTTTTATGTTCCACCAAGTCAATTTCATTCAGTGTTAATTTGATTATTAAAATTTGAGTGTAGTCGTTGCCAGGAGGAGAGCGTTATAATCGGACTGTGTGGACCCTATACAAACTACAGGGTCACACAACAAGTTGGAACACGGGTATTGTCGCCTTTCTGTTCATTCACAGGTCGGAGCCAGAGGAGAGACGCACATACAGAAGAGGGAGACGGCTGCCTTATACCACACCCATGGCAGCTCCTCACTACCACCACGACGACCAGCCCACTACCTGGAGGTCATGGCTCCACCACCACCACCACCACCCCGGGGGACCCCCAAGATGCAGCCCTCTCGGTCGGTCAACATTGGTCTACCCAGTGGACCCCAGGACGGACGGACCCCAGTGGACCCCAAGACGGACGGACCCCCAGTGGACCCCAGGTCGTTCTGCAGATGACCACAGACGACCCAGTAAAGATGGAAGAGGAACAACAACGACTCCAGTCTGTTCCACCCACATCGGTCTACCCAGGATGGACCCCAGGATGGACGGACCCCAATGGACCCCAGGTCGCTTGTCAAAGACCCATGGGAGGAGGAAGAGAGTAGAAAGAAGAGAGAAGAAAGAAGAGAGAAGAAAGAAGAGAGAAGAAAGAAGAAGATTAGACAAGCTGAGTGAGACACGATGCCTAGTGTCCCTTGCTGGTGTCAGCATCATTGCATGGAGCGTAATTGGAAGACAGGATCATTTGCCTTAACTGGCCGCCCCTCCTGCAAGCATGTTGCTCTGTTGAGTGATTCCCCCTGTGTCGTGCGGACTTGATGTGGCTGTCAGAAGTGGCTCTCTGAAGGAGGCGTGCTGGAGCAACAGGGAGGAGAAGAGTAGGATGGGATTTCTACGTTGGCAACTATATGGAGGTCTCGAAACATGTAGTCCCTATAGCTGTGAAGAACCCCAATATACGTCTCTCATGGTGACTGACGTAGGGCCAATTGCAGATCAGCTGGGACAACCGAATTCCACGGTCCTGTGCGCAGTTCAAGTAGTAACGGCTTCCTGGTTGACCAAGGGTTGTTGTGCGTTAACGACGGAGAAGCGACGGAGGCAGTTGTGTTGAAAAATGTGGTGCAGGACTATCTACAAGACCAAGCAGTGACGTCGCCCAGCCAGAGACAATGGACGTCTGTCTATATATTTCATTTTTTAGAGTAGGATGATGTATATATGTTTAGCTAGGATGTATTTGTTTTTTTCGTTAATAAAGTTGTTGCACACAGCTAGCTTGCTTTAGCAGTGTTGCAAAAACTTTATTTTCGGGGAGAAGGGGAGATGTAACACTGTAAGGTGTTTGGTTTAGTTGTATTTAAAATACATAGAGATACATGAGTCACAGACAGGGATTTGACAGGCGCCATTCTGGCGGCCTGAATCTCACACCTCTAAGAGTTAATGACCACCAAGTGACCTGAGGTCAGACCATGCGAACTTCACCTTGCTTCTGCTAATCTTATAATTGGAGCCTGTTAGCCTTCAAACATGCCGACGTTTAAGGAGTGGCTTGGTAGAGTGCCTGAGGCTATCTACTTGTGGGCGGAGTTAGTTACTAGGTTCCCCAATATATACTCGGAGAGCTATCGATTTGAGAGCATAAACGAGACAGAGAAGAACAGCAGCCAGCAGAGGAGAGAAGACAGCCTAGCAGGGAGGCTGTCGGCCGGCAGGGCGGGACAGTCTCTGTCAACTACAGACCACCCCCCCCTCTCAATCCAGCTATAGGCAGACACTTGGTGAGTTGAACATTAAGGGGACTTGGTCGTGTTTACATATGTTGCGTGATGATCAGGGATAGTCAAGTTGTAGGGTTCTCAAATTCTTGGATGATGACTCACTTTAAATATTAAACTGAAACATTTGAATTGCTTAAATTATGATAACTGTCATGTGAAATATAATTGAATTTATTATTTAAATTGGCTTTAACTGTGTTCCCTAGAGTTTTTGAGTTGAGGTGAGAAAGCCTCTGTGGTTACTGGTTCATGATATTAATGAGTACATGTTTGGAGTTGATACATGTTAATAACATCTTTTGAGAATATTTTGATACAGACAAGTTCCATTCCTTGTCTTGTATGTAATGGTCTAGAATGGATGGTGGCAGCATTTTCTGTATCTTCTTCTACTATCTACTCTTCTACTTTCACTATCTACATTTCTACTTCTACCTATCTACTCTCCCTCCACCCCTCTCCAAACTCTCACTTTCAACTAATGACCCTCCTCGCTCCTCCACCTCTCTCACCCCACACCCTCACTAATTACTTCACTAGTCCTCTCTTTCCTTTCGTGTCTCTTATACGTTTGTGGCAGTGAAATGTGCTCTAGAGTTCTCTCTAGAGTTTCGGGTAGCTGATCAAGTTACGGCGCCTTGTAGTCTTAGCACCTAGGTAGTCAAATACCTAGGTTACAAGGTGTTGAATGAGAGAGGCTGCCGTAGGAACTCTGGAGGTGCTCTAGAATAGTTAGCTAACCGGGGACGGGATAACGGACTAGAGAGAGCTGTTTCCCCCGGCCTCGTTAGTTAACTGGGGGGTGGAATAATGGACAAGATAGAGCTATTTCTCCCACCCCCCGTTACAGGTGAACAGGTACATCAGGGTGAAAGAAACTGTCCATTTGTTTCCGCTTCGAGCGGGAATAGAACCCGGGCCCTTATAACCACGACCGCCGAGAGCTGTCTACTCAGCCGAGTGGCCCCCCCTGTGTATGTGTCCTCACCTATGCCTGCAGGATCGAGCTTTAGCTCTTGGACCCTGTTTTTCTAGCCGTTGGTTGTTGAATGCAATGACTCCTGTTTCCCTATCATAACAGCTATTAAAGTTATGAATGGAGTTTGCCTCTACAATCTACTCCTTTAAGTCATTCATTTACTCACTACCCTTACGATAAAGGAAAACTTTCTACCAACTCTATGACACATCTGAGTTTCAAGCTTCCATTCGTACCACCTTGTTCTGTTAATATTCAGTGTAAACAATTCCTCTCTTTCCACTCTGTCAATATCTCTAAGCATTTTATACGTCTGTCTCATGTCCCCCCCCCCTCTCCCTCCTCCTTTCTAACGTCGTCAGGTTTAATACCTTCAGTCTCTCTTTGTACCTAATCTTTCGCAACTCTGTAACGAGTCTTGTTCCAAACTTCTGCACTTTTTCGAGCTTCCTTATGTGTTCCTTATCCAATACTGAAAGCAATTTTTTTACTGTTATGTAAAAGTGTTTTGTAATGTTATACACTTCTATACAGTTTTATACACTGCTATACAATGTTTACATTGCTGTTCAGTGTTATACATTGCTGTACAATGTTATACATTGCTGTACAATGTTATACATTGCTGTTCAGTGTTATACATTGCTATACAATGTTATACATTGCTGTTCATTGTTATACAATACACGAAGTGCTTCCGCTGCCTCATTTTACTGAGGACTGGATGATGATTAGTGGACGAATTTAAATTGACTTTCAATTCAATATTTTGCGTTGCATTTCACACGCATAATACATCTTGGATAATAGATCTGAAGCGAACACAATGAATTCCACACTCTGGAAATCGGAGTGAATTCAGATTCATTCATTCTCTCTGGATTCCACACTCTGTTACTTGACTTCTGCAGTGTTCTGCATCACTCAATGTCATGGTCTGTATTGCAAGTGCAAAGAGGAAAGTCGAATGTCCTCGAATATCTGAATTTATCACGTTTCGGTCTCTCCAAGACCGTTAGGAGGTCGGAACTGTGTGTGTGTGAGAGAGAGATAGAGATAGAGAAAGGGGGAGAGAGAGAGAGAAAGAGAGAGAGAGAGAGAGAGAGAGAGAGAGAGAGAGAGAGAGAGAGAGAGAGAGAGAGAGAGAGAGAGAGAGAGAGAGAGAGAGAGAGAGAGAGAGAGAGAGAGAGAGAGAGAGAGAGAGAGAGAGAGAGAGAGAGAGAGAGAGAGAGAGAGAGAGAGAGAGAGAGAGACACAGACAGAGAGACAGAGAGAGAGAGAGAGAGAAAGACAGAGAAATAAATAAAGTGCGAGTACCTAGACACAAACCCTCCAGTCACCCTCTGCATCTCCTACGATTCTCCACTATACCTCCCCCCTATTATATCTCCCACAGTCCCCCCTTCTCTCTGCCCTTCTCTGTGCCCCTCCTCCGTCACACACACCACAGCCTCCACTACTAAGTAATGTCATTCATCAACACAGAATGAGTAGGACGTGGCCACTTGGAAAGGGGGGTGGGTGGAGGGAGGGGGGAATAGGGGTTATAGGAGGGTCAAGGGTGATGATGGAAGGTTTTTTTCAAAACATCATCCCAGAGTAGCATAGAAACTATGTTTTTTCAGAAGGCATTAATCAGGCAAAGCAAGATTTTGTCAAAGCAATTCAAAGTGCAACCAACCACTACTGTGGCGGAGGGCCACAGCAATTCGGAGAATCGGTTAGGATTCTCCTTTTGGTTAGGATTCTCCCTATAGAATACTCCCTTTGTATGGTGTGAGACGTGTGCCAGTTGCCGACACTGGGGTTGCTAACAGGAAATCCCCTGCATGTGGGGCTGCTACTCATGTGAGGCGAGCAATATCGTGTTGTATTGTTGCAGCACCCAGGCACTCTGCAGCAACTTGGTCTACAATGGGACCATCCCAGCTGGATAGCTTGTGGGCTTTTGGAGATATTGGTTGACGTGATGGGCCTGCACGAGAGGCCCACTCTGTGGCACAGCGTGTGAATTTGGGATCGTGTACACCTGCCAGCTGATGTAAGTAGGCAGGTAGGATTTCCTTTACAAGGTCGTCGGATGCCGATGAGGAGGACAGGAAGGCTGGTATAGCGATTTGCGTTGTAGTTCGAACTCCGAGGCCCCCAAGTCTTACGGGAAGAGAGGCTTGTTTCCACTGTAGGTCATCGAGAGAGAGGTTGAGAGCTTTTTCTAGCATTGGTATATATATATATATATATATATATATATATATATATATATATATATATATATATATATATATATATATATATATATGTCGTACCTAGTAGCCAGAACTCACTTTTCAGCCTACAATGCAAGGCCCGATTTTCCTAATAAGCCAAGTTTTCATGAATTAATATATTTTCTCTAATATTTTTCTTATGAAATGATAAAGCAACCCATTTCATTATGTAAGAGGTCAATTTTTTGTTATTGGAGTTAAAATTAACGTAGATATATGACCGAACCTAACCAACCCTACCTAACCTAACCTAACCTATCTTTATAGGTTAGGTTAGGTTAGGTAGCCAAAAAAGTTAGATTAGGTTAGGTTAGGTAGGTTAGGTATTCGAAAAGCAATTAATTCATGAAAACTTGGCTTATTAGGCAAAACAGGCCTCGCATAGTAGGCTCAGAAGTTAGTTCTGGCTACTAGGTACGACATATATATATATATATATATATATATATATATATATATATATATATATATATATATATATATATATATGTCGTACCTAATAGCCAGAACGCACTTCTCAGCCTACTATTCAAGGCCCGATTTGCCTAATAAGCCAAGTTTTCATGAATTAATGTTTTTTCGTCTACCTAACCTACCTAACCTAACCTAACCTAGCTTTTTTTGGCTACCTAACCTAACCTTACCTATAAATATAGGTTAGGTTAGGTTAGGTAGGGTTGGTTAGGTTCGGTCATATATGTACGTTAATTTTAACTCCAATAAAAAAAAATTGACCTCATACATAGAGAAAAGGGTTGCTTTATCATTTCATAAGAAAAAAATTATAGTAAATATATTAATTCAGGAAAACTTGGCTTATTAGGCAAATCGGACATTGAATAGTAGGCTGAGAAGTGAGTTCTGGCTACTAGGTACGACATATATATATATATATATATATATATATATATATATATATATATATATATATATATATATATATATATATATATATATGTCGTACCTAGTAGCCAGAACGCACTTCTCAGCCTACTATGCAAGGCCCGATTTGCCTAATAAGCCAAGTTTTCCTGAATTAATATATTTTCTCTAACTTTTTTCTTATGAAATGATAAAGCTAACCATTTCATTATGTATGAGGTCAATTTATTATTATTTGAGTTAAAATTAACGTAGATATATGACCGAACCTAACCAACCCTACCTATCCTAACCTAACCTATCTTTATAGGTTAGGTTAGGTTAGGTGGCCGAAAAAGTTAGGTTAGGTTAGGTTAGGTAGGTTAGGTAGTCGAAAAACAATTAATTCATGAAAACTTGGCTTATTAGGCAAATCGGGCCTTGCATAGTAGGCAGAGAAATGCGTTCTGGCTATTAGGTACGACATATATATATATATATATATATATATATATATATATATGTCGTACCTAGTAGCCAGAACGCACTTCTCAGCCTACTATGCAAGGCCCGATTTGCCTAATAAGCCAAGTTTTCCTGAATTAATATATTTGCTCTAATTTTTTTCTTATGAAATGATAAAGCTACCCATTTCATTGTGTATGAGGTCAAATTTTTTTTATTGTAGTTAAAATTAACGTAGATATATGACCAAACCTAACCAACCCTACCTAACCTAACCTAACCTATCTTTATAGGTTAGGTTAGGTTAGGTAGCCAAAAAAGTTAGGTTAGGTTAGGTTGGTTAGGTAGTCGAAAAACAATTAATTCATGGAAACTTAGCTTATTAGGCAAATCGGGCCTTGCATAGTAGGCTGAAAAGTGCGTTCTGGCTACTAGGTACGACATATATATATATATATATATATATATATATATATATATATATATATATATATATATATATATATATATATATATATATATATATATATATATATATTGGTAGCAGTCTTTCCTGTAGACATATATTATTAAATATGACCGAAAAAGTAAGATTAATAATTCTAACACGAATTTTCTCAATCTTTCGTACATTACGCTTCACTGTTGGAGGTAAATCAAAAATCAATTCTCCAAAATTCATTTTTATTTCTAGTCTGACGCGACACGAGCGCGTTTCGTAAAACTTATTACATTTTCAAAGACTTTAGTTCACAAATACACAACTGAATAGAACTTACGTATCTCCGATTTTATTTCTACATTTGAGTGAGGTGGAAGGGGTGATGTGGCATTAACACAAGACAGAACAAAATGTGGTATTAATAGGGTATTAATTTCATCAACACAAGACAAAACAAGAGTATTAATAGGGTATTAATTTCATCAACACAAGACAGAACACGAAACAATGGATATTGAATAGAAGTGTTTGTAGAAAGCCTATTGGTCCATATTTCTTGATGCTACTATATTGGAGCTGAGTCTTGAGGTGGGTAGAATATAGTTGTGCAATAATTGGCTGTTGATTGCTGGTGTTGACTTCTTGATGTGTAGTGCCTCGCAAACGTCAAGCCGCCTGCTATCGCTGTATCTATCGATGATTTCTGTGTTGTTTACTAGGATTTCTCTGGCGATGGTTTGGTTGTGGGAAGAGATTATATGTTCCTTAATGGAGCCCTGTTGCTTATGCATCGTTAAACGCCTAGAAAGAGATGTTGTTGTCTTGCCTATATACTGGGTTTTTTGGAGCTTACAGTCCCCAAGTGGGCATTTGAAGGCATAGACGACGTTAGTCTCTTTTAAAGCGTTCTGTTTTGTGTCTGGAGAGTTTCTCATGAGTAGGCTGGCCGTTTTTCTGGTTTTATAGTAAATCGTCAGTTGTATCCTCTGATTTTTGTCTGTAGGGATAACATTTCTATTAACAATATCTTTCAGGACCCTTTCCTCCGTTTTATGAGCTGTGGAAAAGAAGTTCCTGTAAAATAGTCTAATAGGGGGTATAGGTGTTGTGTTAGTTGTCTCTTCAGAGGTTGCATGGCTTTTCACTTTCCTTCTTATGATGTTTTCGACGAAACCATTGGAGAAGCCGTTATTGACTAGGACCTGCCTTACCCTACAGAGTTCTTCGTCGACTTGCTTCCATTCTGAGCTGTGGCTGAGAGTACGGTCGACATATGCGTTAACAGCACTCCTCTTGTACCTGTCTGGGCAGTCGCTGTTGGCATTTAGGCACATTCCTATGTTTGTTTCCTTAGTGTAGACTGCAGTGTGGAAACCTCCGCCCTTTTCCATGACTGTTACATCTAGAAAGGGCAGCTTCCCATCCTTTTCCATCTCGTAAGTGAAACGCAGCACGGAACTCTGCTCAAATGCCTCCTTCAGCTCCTGCAGATGTCTGACATCAGGTACCTGTGTAAAAATGTCGTCAACATACCTGCAGTATATGGCCGTTTTCAAGTTCATGTCGACTAAGACTTTTTGCTCGATGGTACCCATGTAGAAGTTTGCAAACAGGACACCTAGGGGAGAACCCATGGCGACCCCATCTACTTGCTTATACATGTGCCCATCCGGGCTCAAGAAGGGTGCCTCTTTAGTACAAGCTTGGAGTAGTTTCCTCAGAATATTTTCTGGTATGTCAAGAGGAGTACAGGCTGGATCACGATACACTCTGTCGGCTATCATTCCGATTGTCTCGTCCACAGGTACGTTGGTAAACAGCGATTCTACGTCCAACGAGGCTCTTATCCCTGTGGCCCGTGTGCCCCGCAGTAAGTCAACAAATTCCTTTGGAGACTTCAGGCTGAAGGCGCAAGGAACATAAGGAGTCAGCAGGCCGTTGAGTCGCTTCGCCAGTCTGTACGTGGGTGTGGGTATCTGGCTAATGATTGGCCGAAGTGGGGTTCCAGGCTTGTGCGTCTTGACATTTCCATACGCATATCCAGATCATTGGGGAATATAAACCTGGATATGTGTATGGAAATGTCAAGACGCACAAGCCTGGAAACCCACTTCGGCCAATCATTAGCCAGATACCCACACCCACGTACAGACTGGCGAAGCGACTCAACGGCCTGCTGACTCCTTATGTTCCTTGCGCCTTCAGCCTGAAGTCTCCAAAGGAATTTGTTGACTTACTGCGGGGCACATGGGCCACAGGGATAAGAGCCTCGTTGGACGTAGAATCGCTGTTTACCAACGTACCTGTGGACGAGACAATCGGAATGATAGCCGACAGAGTGTATCGTGATCCAGCCTGTACTCCTCTTGACATACCAGAAAATATTCTGAGGAAACTACTCCAAGCTTGTAATAAAGAGGCACCCTTCTTGAGCGCGGATGGGCACATGTATAAGCAAGTAGATGGGGTCGCCATGGGTTCTCCCCTAGGTGTCCTGTTTGCAAACTTCTACATGGGTACCATCGAGCAAAAAGTCTTAGTCGACATGAACTTGAAACCGGCCATATACTGCAGGTATGTTGACGACATTTTTACACAGGAACCTGATGTCAGACATCTGCAGGAGCTGAAGGAGGCATTTGAGCAGAGTTCCGTGCTGCGTTTCACTTACGAGATGGAAAAGGATGGGAAGCTGCCCTTTCTAGATGTAACAGTCATGGAAAAGGGCGGAGGTTTCCACACTGCAGTCTACACTAAGGAAACAAACATAGGAATGTGCCTAAATGCCAACAGCGACTGCCCAGACAGGTACAAGAGGAGTGCTGTTAACGCATATGTCGACCGTACTCTCAGCCACAGCTCAGAATGGAAGCAAGTCGACGAAGAACTCTGTAGGGTAAGGCAGGTCCTAGTCAATAACGGCTTCTCCAATGGTTTCGTCGAAAACATCATAAGAAGGAAAGTGAAAAGCCATGCAACCTCTGAAGAGACAACTAACACAACACCTATACCCCCTATTAGACTATTTTACAGGAACTTCTTTTCCACAGCTCATAAAACGGAGGAAAGGGTCCTGAAAGATATTGTTAATAGAAACGTTATCCCTACAGACAAAAATCAGAGGATACAACTGACGATTTACTATAAAACCAGAAAAACGGCCAGCCTACTCATGAGAAACTCTCCAGACACAAAACAGAACGCTTTAAAAGAGACTAACGTCGTCTATGCCTTCAAATGCCCACTTGGGGACTGTAAGCTCCAAAAAACCCAGTATATAGGCAAGACAACAACATCTCTTTCTAGGCGTTTAACGATGCATAAGCAACAGGGCTCCATTAAGGAACATATAATCTCTTCCCACAACCAAACCATCGCCAGAGAAATCCTAGTAAACAACACAGAAATCATCGATAGATACAGCGATAGCAGGCGGCTTGACGTTTGCGAGGCACTACACATCAAGAAGTCAACACCAGCAATCAACAGCCAATTATTGCACAACTATATTCTACCCACCTCAAGACTCCGCTCCAATATAGAAGCATCAAGAAATATGGACCAATAGGCTTTCTACAAACACTTCTATTCAATATCCATTGTTTCGTGTTCTGTCTTGTGTTGATGAAATTAATACCCTATTAATACTCTTGTTCTGTCTTGTGTTGATGAAATTAATACCCTATTAATACCACATCCCTATTGTGGAATTAATAAGCCAATTTTAATAAGCCATAAAACGGAGGAAAGGGTCCTGAAAGATATTGTTAATAGAAACGTTATCCCTACAGACAAAAATCAGAGGATACAACTGACGATTTACTATAAAACCAGAAAAACGGCCAGCCTACTCATGAGAAACTCTCCAGACACAAAACAGAACGCTTTAAAAGAGACTAACGTCGTCTATGCCTTCAAATGCCCACTTGGGGACTGTAAGCTCCAAAAAACCCAGTATATAGGCAAGACAACAACATCTCTTTCTAGGCGTTTAACGATGCATAAGCAACAGGGCTCCATTAAGGAACATATAATCTCTTCCCACAACCAAACCATCGCCAGAGAAATCCTAGTAAACAACACAGAAATCATCGATAGATACAGCGATAGCAGGCGGCTTGACGTTTGCGAGGCACTACACATCAAGAAGTCAACACCAGCAATCAACAGCCAATTATTGCACAACTATATTCTACCCACCTCAAGACTCCGCTCCAATATAGAAGCATCAAGAAATATGGACCAATAGGCTTTCTACAAACACTTCTATTCAATATCCATTGTTTCGTGTTCTGTCTTGTGTTGATGAAATTAATACCCTATTAATACTCTTGTTCTGTCTTGTGTTGATGAAATTAATACCCTATTAATACCACATTTTGTTCTGTCTTGTGTTAATGCCACATCACCCCTTCCACCTCACTCAAATGTAGATATAAAATCGGAGATACGTAAGTTCTATTCAGTTGTGTATTTGTGAACTAAAGTCTTTGAAAATGAAATAAGTTTTACGAAACGCGCCCGTGTCGCGTCAGACTAGAAATAAAAATGAATTTTGGAGAATTGATTTTTGATTTACCTCCAACAGAGAAGCGTAATGTACGAAAGATTGAGAAAATTCGTGTTAGAATTATTAATCTTACTTTTTCGGTCATATTTAATAATATATATATATATATATATATATATATATATATATATATATATATATATATATATATATATATATATATATATATATATATATATATATATATATATATATATATATATATATATATATATATTGGTGTATACTGGCAGCAGGTTTTCTTTCAAACATGTTTCATTGAATATGACCGCATATTCTGTATTTATTATTTTCTGGTTTAGGGCTTCTATCCCTCTAACTATTTTCTTAGCATCAGGGCTTAATTGGAATAGGAGTTCTCCAAAACTCATTTTCGTACTTTTAAGGTGAAGAAAAGAAGTGATTTACTATAGAGTGTATTACACTTATTTGTATAATTTGCACGACGTTTCGAACCTCCATGGTTCATTCTCAAGTGAACAGATCTTACAATACTAGTTGATTTTATACCCGCATTAGGTCAGGTGATAATACAATGAAGGTGAAAAACATGGGGGGATACATAAAGGATAAACATAGGGGCTGCAGAAGGCTTATTGGCCCATACGAGGCATCTCCTATCCAAACACAAAGATTAATCCAGTGTAATTGGCCTGTTATGTTGGACATTGTCTTCTGTGTTGGCATCGATATGTTCTTGTCTTGTCCTTACTCTCATGGTGGGTAGAGTAAATAGTTCCGTGATTTGGGTGTTCATGGTAGGTCGCTCTATTCTTATGTGAATTGCCTCAAGAATTTGTAATCATAAGAACATAAGAACATAAGAACATAAGAACAAAGGTAACTGCAGAAGGCCTATTGGCCCATACGAGGCAGCTCCTATTCTATAACCACCCAATCCCACTCATATACTTGTCCAACCCGCGCTTGAAACAATCGAGGGACCCCACCTCCACCACGTTACGCGGCAATTGGTTCCACAAATCTACAACCCTGTTACTGAACCAGTATTTACCCAAGTCTTTCCTAAATCTAAACTTATCCAATTGATACCCATTGTTTCGTGTTCTGTCCTGTGTTGATACTTTTAATACCCTATTAATATCCCCCTTGTTATGTCCATTCACCCACTTGTAAACCTCTATCATGTCGCCCCTAACTCTTCGCCTTTCCAGTGAATGCAACTTAAGCTTTGTTAATCTTTCTTCATATGAAAGATTTCTAATTTGGGGAATTAACTTAGTCATCCTACGCTGGACACGTTCAAGTGAATTTATATCCATTCTATAATATGGCGACCAAAACTGAACTGCATAATCTAAATGGGGCCTAACTAGAGCAAGATATAGCTTGAGAACCACACCAGGTGACTTGTTACTAACGCTGCGATTAATAAATCCAAGTGTCCGATTTGCCTTATTACGAACATTTATGCATTGATCCTTTTGTTTTAAATTCTTACTAATCATAACTCCCAGATCCCTTTCGCAATCCGACTTCGCAATCACAACACCATCTAGCTCGTATCTTGTAACTCTATCATCATTACCTAACCTCAGAACTTTACATTTATCAGCATTAAACTGCATCTGCCAATCCTTTGACCATTTCAAAACCCTATCTAGATCAACTTGAAGTGATAGTGAGTCCTCCTCCGAATTAATTTCCCTACCGATTTTCGTATCATCGGCAAATTTGCAAATGTTGCTACTCAAACCTGAATCTAAATCATTTATATATATTATAAACAACAGAGGTCCCAGGACAGAGCCTTGAGGCACTCCACTTACAACATTTTCCCACTCTGACTTGATTCCATTTATACTAACTCTCTGTTTCCTTTGGTATAGCCATGCCCTAATCCAGCTTAATATAGCACCCCCAATACCATGAGACTCTATTTTTTTAATCAGTCTTTCATGTGGCACTGTATCAAAAGCTTTGCTAAAGTCAAGGTATACAACATCGCAATCCTTACCACTATCAACTGCCTCAACAATGCTAGAATAAAAAGATAACAAATTTGTTAAACATGAACGGCCATTTATAAAACCATGTTGCGACTCAATTATTAATTTATGTTTTTCAAGATGAAGACGAATTTTATTTGCTATTATAGATTCGAGTAACTTTCCCACAATAGACGTTAGGCTAATTGGTCGATAGTTAGACGCAAGTGATCTATCTCCTTTCTTAAAAACTGGTATCACATTAGCAACTTTCCAAAACTCTGGCACTCTGCCTGACTCTATTGATTTATTAAATATGGTTGACAGTGGGTCACAAAGCTCCTCTTTGCATTCTTTAAGCACCCTGGCAAACACTTCATCCGGCCCTGGGGATTTGTTTGGTTTGAGTTTTACTATTTGTTTAAGAACATCCTCCCTGGTAACTGCTAAACTCGTCAACCTGTCCTCGTCCCCGCCCACATAGACTTGTTCGGCTGAAGGCATATTGTTAAGTTCCTCTTTAGTAAATACAGATACAAAATATTTATTAAAAATACTACTCATCTCTTCATCACTATCTGTTATTTGACCTGTCTCAGTTTTTAATGGACCTATCCTTTCCCTAGTCTTAGTACGATATAACTGAAAAAACCCTTTAGGATTTGTCTTTGCTTGCCCTGCTATGCGAACTTCATAGTTTCTTTTTGCTTTCCTTATCTCTTTTTTAACATTTCTAACCAGTTGTACGAATTCCTGTTCTAAAGTGACCTCCCCATTTTTAATCCTTTTGTACCAAGCTCTCTTTTTACCTATAAGGTTCTTCAAATTCTTTGTTATCCACTTTGGGTCATTAGTATACGATCTATTCAATTTGTATGGTATACTACGTTCCTGTGCTTTGTTTAGAATATTCTTAAATAAGTTATATATTGAATCCACATCGAAATCCCCATTTAAGTCACCTATCGCTGGGTTCATGTCTCGCTCCAAGACCGGCCCACACCCCATACCCAAGCCTTTCCAATCAATTTGACCCAAAAAATTTCTTAGGCTATTAAAATCAGCTTTTCGAAAATCTGGCACTTTAACAGAATTTTCTCCTACTGGTCTATTCCATTCTATGCTAAATCTGATTTCTTTGTGATCACTGCTCCCTAGCTCACTCCCTATTTCGATGTCATTAATTTGCGTTTCCCTGTTAGTTAACACTAAATCTAAAATATTATTTTCCCGTGTTGGTTCCTTAATGTGTTGCGTAAGAAAGCAATCGTCAATTAATTCTAGAAAATCTTCTGCTTCACTATTCCCTGTTTTGTTCAACCAGTTTATTCCGCTAAAATTAAAGTCACCCATGACATAAATACTGTTAGATCTAGATGCTCTAGATATTTCATCCCATAGATGCTTTGCTTCCATTCTGTCTAAATTTGGTGGCCTATATATTACTCCTATTATAATATTATTAGCTTTTTCGTTTAATTCAATCCAAATAGTTTCTGTGGGAGGCTCTGTTTTGATTCCCTCTTTGAGACTACATTTCAAATTGTCCCTAACATATATGGCTACTCCACCTCCTCGTCTAATATATCTATCTGTGTGAAATAGTTTAAATCCATATATTTGATATTCAGCTAATAGTTCTCTATTTTCTACATTCATCCACGTTTCGGTAAGTGCAATAATATCTATTTTTTCTGTGCAGACAAGAGCATTTAATTCGTTAATTTTATTTCTTAGACTTCTACTGTTAGTGTAATATACCCTAAGTGAATTGTTATTTTGCGGACCTTCTCTTTCCCTGATCGTTTTGCCAATTCCTTTCTCCCACAAACACATACTTTTATTACCTCCTTCCTCCAAATCAATTCCCATACCTCTATCTACTAACAGTTTAAACCCAAACAAACACCTCTAACCACTTCTTCTAGCGAGTTCGCAACAGCAACAACCCCAGCTCTCGATAGATGCACCCCATCACGAGCATACATTTCATTTCTTCCATAGAAGTGTTCCCAGTTGTCTATGAAAGATATTGCATTTGATTTGCAATATCTTTCCAGCCGGCAATTGACACCAAGTGCCCTTGATATCCATTCATTTCCCACCCCCTTTCTTGGAAGAATGCCACATATGATCGGGATTCCTCCCTTGCTCCTAACTAACTCTATGGCTGTTTTATACCTCTGAATCAGTTCCTCACTCCTGACTCGACCAACATCATTTCCTCCCACGCTAATGCAAATAATGGGATTGTTCCCATTACCAGCCATAATATCATTCATGTTGTTTATAATATCACCAATGCCAGCTCCGGGATAGCAAACCCTTAACCTGTTCCCCCTATCTCTAGCACAAAACGTTCTATCCAAATACCTTATCTGGGAATCTCCCACAACTAATGTTTGCTTAGGTACTTCCTTTACTTTCTGAGGGGCCTGCGCTTCCTTTCTCTTCGTTGCTTTCCCTTTTGCGCGATCCACAGTCTCTCCACAGCACTCGTCCTCCAAAACGTCAAATGAATTTGAAGTTGCTATGGCGTTTGAAGGCGGCTTTATCAAAGTCTTCTTAAGGCCCCTGTCTTTCGCAACTCTCCAAGACGAGGTCCCTTTACTGCTGGTCTCCTCCTTCGTTACTTCTCGTTGTTTATTAAGCTGACGCACCTCCTCCCGCAGAGAGTCCAACTCTGTCCTCAGGGCTCCCACTAGAGTCACCAGGTCCTTCACTACAACTTCCATATTGCTATGATAATATAACAACACTCAGGAGCTCCGGTTAACACAACCTCTCACTGTGACTTCACCTGACCAATCTTCAGGTGAAGATTGGTCAGAACCCAAGATTCAAGAATCTTCTTGAATCTTGGGTTTTGTCTATTATGCAAGTATTTTTGTTCAACATTTCTCTTGTTAGAGTAATGTCATGGGCTTGTCTCATGTGATTCCTAGGGGCATCAGATTGAAGATGGCATGTCAAACGCCTCGTCAGCTTGGTCGACGTCATACCTATGTACTTACATTGAAGGTTACATCCTTCGTGGGGGCAAGTGTACATGTATACAACGCTTGACTGCTGTAGAGGGTTCTCCGTCGGCTTCGGGCTGTTTTTGATAAGGAGTTCGGAAGTCTTCTTGGTTTTGTAGAATATTATCAGGTTTATGTTTTGGTTAGGAGTAGTGCTTTTTACTCCTTTACGGATTATTTCTTTCATTATTCTTTCCTCTTTTATATGTTCACTGTGCATGGTTGATTTGTAATATAATTTTATTGGGGGTGTTGTGGTTTCTGTTCTAGGTTCTGAATTATACCAACGGTCCAAGTGTCTTCTTATAGCAGCGTTTATTTCCGGGTTGCTATATCCGTTGTTCACCAATACCTGAGTTACTCTTTCAAACTCTCTACTCACGTTGCTCCATTCAGAGCAGTGGGTAAGCGCTCGACGAATATAAGCATTGAGAACACTGGCTTTGTATCTTTGGGGGCACTCACTTCTACCGTTCAGGCATAATCCTATGTTGGTGGGCTTGGTATATACGTTGGTGCTTAAAGAGGTTCCTGTTTTTGTTATTAGTACATCCAAGAATGGCAGACTGTTATTTTCACTATTTTCATGTGTAAATCGGAGTACTGACTCTCTCTCTAGGTGTCTTTTTAGGTCAATTAGTTCATCTGAGTCTTTTACTATTACGAATATGTCATCTACATAACGGCAGTATACAGTTTGTTTTTGTCTGCTAGATAGGGTCGAAGATAGGGTCTGTTTTTGTCGAAGATAGGGTCTTCAGTAGCAGACAAAAACCAACTGTATACACCCGTTATGTAGATGACATATTCGTAATAGTAAAAGACTCAGATGAACTAATTGACCTAAAAAGACACCTAGAGAGAGAGTCAGTACTCCGATTTACACATGAAAATAGTGAAAATAACAGTCTGCCATTCTTGGATGTACTAATAACAAAAACAGGAACCTCTTTAAGCACCAACGTATATACCAAGCCCACCAACATAGGATTATGCCTGAACGGTAGAAGTGAGTGCCCCCAAAGATACAAAGCCAGTGTTCTCAATGCTTATATTCGTCGAGCGCTTACCCACTGCTCTGAATGGAGCAACGTGAGTAGAGAGTTTGAAAGAGTAACTCAGGTATTGGTGAACAACGGATATAGCAACGCGGAAATAAACGCTGCTATAAGAAGACACTTGGACCGTTGGTATAATTCAGAACCTAGAACAGAAACCACAACACCCCCAATAAAATTATATTACAAATCTACCATGCACAGTGAACATATAAAAGAGGAAAGAATAATGAAAGAAATAATCCGTAAAGGAGTAAAAAGCACTACTCCTAACCAAAACATAAACCTGATAATATTCTACAAAACCAAGAAGACTTCCGAACTCCTTATCAAAAACAGCCCGAAGCCGACGGAGAACCCTCTACAGCAGTCAAGCGTTGTATACATGTACACTTGCCCCCACGAAGGATGTAACCTTCAATGTAAGTACATAGGTATGACGTCGACCAAGCTGACGAGGCGTTTGACATGCCATCTTCAATCTGGTGCCCCTAGGAATCACATGAGACAAGCCCATGACATTACTCTAACAAGAGAAATGTTGAACAAAAATACTTGCATAATAGACAAAACCCAAGATTCAAGAAGATTACAAATTCTTGAGGCAATTCACATAAGAATAGAGCGACCTACCATGAACACCCAAATCACGGAACTATTTACTCTACCCACCATGAGAGTAAGGACAAGACAAGAACATATCGATGCCAACACAGAAGACAATGTCCAACATAACAGGCCAATTACACTGGATTAATCTTTGTGTTTGGATAGGAGATGCCTCGTATGGGCCAATAAGCCTTCTGCAGCCCCTATGTTTATCCTTTATGTATCCCCCATGTTTTTCACCTTCATTGTATTATCACCTGACCTAATGCGGGTATAAAATCAACTAGTATTGTAAGATCTGTTCACTTGAGAATGAACCATGGAGGTTCGAAACGTCGTGCAAATTATACAAATAAGTGTAATACCCTCTATAGTAAATCACTTCTTTTCTTCACCTTAAAAGTACGAAAATGAGTTTTGGAGAACTCCTATTCCAATTAAGCCCTGATGCTAAGAAAATAGTTAGAGGGATAGAAGCCCTAAACCAGAAAATAATAAATACAGAATATGTGGTCATATTCAATGAAACATATATATATATATATATACATATATATATATCTATATATATATATATATATATATATATATATGCGAACAAGCCTGAATGGTCCCCAGGACAATATGCAACTGAAAACTCACACCCCAGAAGTGACTCGAACCCATACTCCCAGATGCCACGCAACTGGTATGTACAAGACGCCTTAATCCACTTGACCATCACGACCGGACATAATGAGGTGATAGCCGAGGCTATTTGAACCACCCCACCGCCGGCACTCGGATAGTAATCTTGGGCATAGCATTTTACCAAATCACCTCATTCTTTGGGGCACACGTGAGGAACACAAATGCGAACAAGCCTGAATGGTCCCCAGGACAATATGCAACTGAAAACTCACACCCCAGAAGTGACTCGAACCCATACTCCCAGATGCCACGCAACTGGTATGTACAAGACGCCTTAATCCACTTGACCATCACGACCGGACATAATGAGGTGATAGCCGAGGCTATTTGAACCACCCCACCGCCGGCACTCGGATAGTAATCTTGGGCATAGCATTTTACCAAATCACCTCATTCTTTGGGGCACACGTGAGGAACACAAATGCGAACAAGCCTGAATGGTCCCCAGGACAATATGCAACTGAAAACTCACACCCCAGAAGTGACTCGAACCCATACTCCCAGATGCCACGCAACTGGTATGTACAAGACGCCTTAATCCACTTGACCATCACGACCGGACATAATGAGGTGATAGCCGAGGCTATTTGAACCACCCCACCGCCGGCACTCGGATAGTAATCTTGGGCATAGCATTTTACCAAATCACCTCATTCTTTGGGGCACACGTGAGGAACACAAATGCGAACAAGCCTGAATGGTCCCCAGGACAATATGCAACTGAAAACTCACACCCCAGAAGTGACTCGAACCCATACTCCCAGATGCCACGCAACTGGTATGTACAAGACGCCTTAATCCACTTGACCATCACGACCGGACATAATGAGGTGATAGCCGAGGCTATTTGAACCACCCCACCGCCGGCACTCGGATAGTAATCTTGGGCATAGCATTTTACCAAATCACCTCATTCTTTGGGGCACACGTGAGGAACACAAATGCGAACAAGCCTGAATGGTCCCCAGGACAATATGCAACTGAAAACTCACACCCCAGAAGTGACTCGAACCCATACTCCCAGATGCCACGCAACTGGTATGAACAAGACGCCTTAATCCACTTGACCATCACGACCGGACATAATGAGGTGATAGCCGAGGCCATTTGAACCACCCCACCGCCGGCACTCGGATAGTAATCTTGGGCATAGCATTTTACCAAATCACCTCATTCTTTGGGGCACACGTGAGGAACACAAATGCGAACAAGCCTGAATGGTCCCCAGGACAATAAGGCGTCTTGTACATACCAGGATTAAGGCGTCTTGTACATACCAGTTGCGTGGCATCTGGGAGTATGGGTTCGAGTCACTTCTGGGGTGTGAGTTTTCAGTTGCATATTGTCCTGGGGACCATTCAGGCTTGTTCGCATTTGTGTTCCTCACGTGTGCCCCAAAGAATGAGGTGATTTGGTAAAATGCTATGCCCAAGATTACTATCCGAGTGCCGGCGGTGGGGTGGTTCAAATAGCCTCGGCTATCACCTCATTATGTCCGGTCGTGATGGTCAAGTGGATTAAGGCATCTTGTACATACCAGTTGCGTGGCATCTGGGAGTATGGGTTCGAGTCACTTCTGGGGTGTGAGTTTTCAGTTGCATATTGTCCTGGGGACCATTCAGGCTTGTTCGCATTTGTGTTCCTCACGTGTGCCCCAAAGAATGAGGTGATTTGGTAAAATGCTATGCCCAAGATTACTATCCGAGTGCCGGCGGTGGGGTGGTTCAAATAGCCTCGGCTATCACCTCATTATGTCCGGTCGTGATGGTCAAGTGGATTAAGGCGTCTTGTACATACCAGTTGCGTGGCATCTGGGAGTATGGGTTCGAGTCACTTCTGGGGTGTGAGTTTTCAGTTGCATATTGTCCTGGGGACCATTCAGGCTTGTTCGCATTTGTGTTCCTCACGTGTGCCCCAAAGAATGAGGTGATTTGGTAAAATGCTATGCCCAAGATTACTATCCGAGTGCCGGCGGTGGGGTGGTTCAAATAGCCTCGGCTATCACCTCATTATGTCCGGTCGTGATGGTCAAGTGGATTAAGGCGTCTTGTACATACCAGTTGCGTGGCATCTGGGAGTATGGGTTCGAGTCACTTCTGGGGTGTGAGTTTTCAGTTGCATATTGTCCTGGGGACCATTCAGGCTTGTTCGCATTTGTGTTCCTCACGTGTGCCCCAAAGAATGAGGTGATTTGGTAAAATGCTATGCCCAAGATTACTATCCGAGTGCCGGCGGTGGGGTGGTTCAAATAGCCTCGGCTATCACCTCATTATGTCCGGTCGTGATGGTCAAGTGGATTAAGGCGTCTTGTACATACCAGTTGTGTGGCATCTGGGAGTATGGGTTCGAGTCACTTCTGGGGTGTGAGTTTTCAGTTGCATATTGTCCTGGGGACCATTCAGGCTTGTTCGCATTTGTGTTCCTCACGTGTGCCGCAAAGAATGAGGTGATTTGGTAAAATGCTATGCCCAAGATTACTATCCGAGTGCCGGCGGTGGGGTGGTTCAAATAGCCTCGGCTATCACCTCATTATGTCCGGTCGTGATGGTCAAGTGGATTAAGGCGTCTTGTACATACCAGTTGCGTGGCATCTGGGAGTATGGGTTCGAGTCACTTCTTGGGGTGTGAGTTTTCAGTTATATATATATATATATATATATATATATATATATATATATATATATATATATATATATCTATATATATATATATATATATATATATATATATATATATATATATATATATATATATATATATATATATATATATATATATATATATATATATATATATATATATATATATATATCTATATATATATGTCTTGACATTTCCATACGCATATCCAGGTTTATATTCCCCAATGATCTTTGGCAGGTGGAGTCCGGATTTCTTGGCGTTCACAGTTTCGATCAGTTTGTTGACCTTTGCTTTTAATTCGGCTGTAGTGTCCTTCGTTACCCTTTGGAACTTAGTTTGGTCAGAGAGTATGATGTTCATTTTCGCCAGTTATTCGTCTTTTTTAAGAATGACATATTTTGGCGACTTGTCACCTCTCCTGACAACTATCTCCTTGTTCTCACGAAGGCTTTTAGCTGCCGCTTTGAGCTCGGGGGACAGTATGGTGCTTCTGTAATTGCCTCGATTCTTTCCTCCTTCTGCAATAAGTTCTGCTTGTAAGGTATCTTTGGTAGTGACCTTCTTTTGTGTCTCGAGGTCGAATATGTCGTCCAACAGAATTTCCAACTCTACTTTCCGGGCCATCTCACTCGGTCTGGACATAACATGACAGTTTATGCCCAGATTTAGGAGAGTGACTTGGTCCTCAGTGAGGTTAATTCCTGCAAGGTTCAGGAAGCCATCTCTTGGTCGTGGAATTGCCATAGGTCCTCCATATAATGTTGTTAGTTTCTTGATAATCCTTGTTTCAGTGCTGAGGTGATGTTGGTCTGTGAGGATGTCGAGGTGTTGTTCAATGCGGGTACGGATACTTTCGTCGATGTTGCTATTTCTCCACTCGTTTGTAGCATGAAGTAGTTGCGTTTTGTTGTCTTTGATTTCATTCTCTGCCTTGTATATCTGATCACGAATCAGATCCTGGCGATATTTTATCGTGAAGGCTTGATTCCTTGCTGCTGGGTCGTGCGCTCTAATATTAGTATATTTTGGTAGCAGTCTTTCCTGTAGACATATATTATTAAATATGACCGAAAAAGTAAGATTAATAATTCTAACACGAATTTTCTCAATCTTTCGTACATTTCTTTTCACTGTTGGAGGTAAATCAAAAATCAATTCTCCAAAATTCATTTTTATTTCTAGTCTGACGCGACACCAGCGCGTTTCGTAAAACTTATTACATTTTCAAAGACTTTAGTTTACAAATACACAACTGAATAGAACTTACGCATCTCCGATTTTATATCTACATTTTAGTGAGGTGGATGGGGTGAGGTGGCATTAATTGGGTATCAACACAAGACAGAACAAGAGGTGGCATTAATAGGGTATTAATTTCATCAACACAAGACAGAACACGAAACAATGGGTATTGAATAGAAGTGTATGTAGAAAGCCTATTGGTCCATATTTCTTGATGCTTCTATAAATATATTAATATATTTAATAGAAAATATATTAATTTAATAGAAAATATATTAATTCAGGAAAATTTGGCTTATTAGGCAAATCGGGCCTTGCATATGTTACGGTGCCCGCTCCAATTTCTTTAGTTTGCCGGCTTAAAGAGTCATATCAGCTCTCCCTACTGATTCTCTGAGGTTCAGGGAGTCTATTGACATATGTGGCGACCAGACCGGCTGCCAGTAAAAGGAAGGAAGTTATATTATAAGTTGTAAATAAAGGAAAATTGGCGCCCTGTTATAAAATGAAACAGTATCCCCTACGGCAGATATGACCTTTTGGAAGGGACATTAGCCGATCGCGGATTGGCCGACGTAGGTCGCGGGCGACAAATCAGGGCCCGCCATGACGTCACCGAGTGCCCCGGGCGGCGCCTACGTCAGGGTTGTTCTGATCTTGGAAGCGACAGGACGCGCCTCGGTCTGCTCTCAAGGATTGGAGGCTCTGCAAGCCTTGTTCAGTGGATTGAGCTGGCCATCGCAGCCCATCATAGTTATTGGAGACCCTGCGCTTCTGGGAAGCAAAAGAGGAACCAAGTTCAGTGAGCAGAGAAGTGCCAAACTTGGAAAATAGTCGGCGACGACGCTGGGCGGCGCTGCTGGCTGGACGTTGAGGTCTGGAAGGTGGGCTGGCAGGCCTAGCTGTGACTGGGGTCACATCCACTGAGAATCTTGGAAGGACGACACCGTGCCTAGGACAAGGAGCAACGCCTTGTGGGAGAGGCGAGTGTGGGGAAAAATAGTGATTAGCTCAGCGCCCATCGATGAACCAGGATTGGGGCAGCTGAATCTCAGGGATTGGAACGGCGACGACGCGAAGGCTCCACGACACCTGAGGACCTGTGGAACGTCCTGGATCGTCAAGGATCGACCCAAGGAAGCGTGGGAACCTCACACCATCGAGGGACAGGCGTCGTGAGCCAGGAATGTAAGGTAGATCATTTTCCCTCCCATTACCCCTTGTATGAGTAGGCTAGTTAGGCCACAATATTTACTTGTGTATGTGGCAGCAAGACTTTATTACTTTAATAGTAGAGTAGGCTGCAAGGCAGCTTAAGTCCAGGACTGTCAGAGAGGACAGTGTGTATGGATGGCAGGACAGGGAAGAAGAGGCGCCGACGTGGTGAAGAGGCCCTCCTGTGAGAGTGTGAGACTCCTGTCTTTCTGCCCAGTTGAAGGAGGGTTGGAGGTCGTGGAAGAAGAGGCTGACGATCTCCAGACTCATTATCCATATTTCCGTATTCATGTATTACTTGTGATTGTGTGTGTGTGTTCATGTAATTTGCATCAGTAAATCCACACATTTTATCACTGTGTTTGAGTGTGCCTCCATTTATGATATTTCTCTATGAGCATACATTTCTGGCTACAAACAATATATAATACACCCACTGAACTGCGTTGCTGGGGCACAGATATAATAACCCAGCTGGCGACCTTGCTAAGAGGAAGATAGAAAAGACGGGAAAGGAGTTCCTGCAACCTTTTTTGTCTGGCAGGCAAGACTCAGGGAGGTCATGGTTATAGGTAAGCCTGAGTCTTCCTTCACTCCCCCACGGGTCTAGGCCGGAACTGTTAACAGCAGTTTCCCCGTGTTTGACTGAAGGGCTTCCAGGGTGAATCAGTGGCACCCCTTTGTGGTGGAAGCAAAGACCTGCGGAGGTGGGCATTGTTGGTCCTCTCTTGTGTGACCAAGGAGACTCCGGTGAATCCAGGGAGTCAGAGGGGCTGAGTATTTGGGCCTTTGAGCCCCTAGCAGCCGAGTGTTAGCAGAGCCCCAGACCACCCACCCCCACGTGACAGAGAACTGGCGACCTCGCCAGGATTCGAACCCCAGTAGCCAAGAACTGAGAACTTCGCCAGGAAGCGTGGATCAAGCTACAGTGTGGACCAAATTTCAAGACAAGTGTTGCCAGGGTATTAATACAGTGTGGCCAGTGAATTCGTTGGTACTGTTACTCAACCAGCTAAGGGACTGAAACGGTGAAATTAGTGCCTACTAACTTGTCTGTGCTGTCGTGTATGCTTGATGATATAGAGATGGAGGAAGACAAAGTAAAGAAATTTATTGACACAAGGGATGAGACAATTTTGGAAGAGTGTACCAAGGCCCAGCTCCAACAAGTGGCAAACCACTTTGGGATCAGGTTGAGGACGACTAAGGTAGCGGAGCGAAGGATAGAGATCATGGCACAGCTCACAGCTCGAGAGGAAGCGACGGGAGAGGAGCCATCTCAAGAGGAGCCGTCCCGAGGAGAGCCGTCGCAAGGTAAACCGTCCCGACTAGGGCCTCCCCAAGCGCCTACCAGTGTGGAGAGAATTCACAGTGAACATGGGAGCAGTGGGAGGTCCGGCTGTAGTAAGAGGAGCCTGCAACTGGAAATAATGAAGATGCAACTGGAAGCCCAGCTGCGACGAGAGGAGAGAGAAGCGCAAATGCAGCGAGAGGAGAGAGAAGCGCAAATGCAGCGAGAGGAGCGAGAAGCTCGGCTGCAGCGAGAAGAAGGAGAGAGACAACTGCGACTGGAGGAGATAAAGGCAAAGAAAGAAGTCGAATTGCGTCGCGTTGAACGTGGTCTGCCCTCACTACCTGCACGGCGGGATGACCTCAAGGTAAGGGAACGTGACTTACCTACGTTCGAACCACAAGAAGCTGAGGCGTTCTTCGAACACTTTGAACGGATAGCGACTCTGAAGGAGTGGCCGGAAGATGATTGGGCTGCTCTGGTCCAGGCAGGTTGACTGGTGAGGCCCGGGAAGCCTATAACATGCTGGACCTAGAGGAGTGTACTAGTTATGACGCGATTAAGAATGCGGTTCTCCACTCATTCCGGCTGACTCCGGAGATGTACCGGAAGCGGTTCAGAGAGTGTACAAGAGCGTCGGGAAAGACTTACGCCGAGACCGCCAGGGATATGGAACGGAAATTCCTACGATGGTTGAAGGCGGAGGAAGCGGAGTCGGTGGATGATATCAAACGACTGATAGTGATGGAGAAGTTTATGTCAGTGCTCCATCCTGAGTTGCGAGTAAGGTTGAGAGAAGCAGGTATTAAGGACCTGAAGGCTGCAGCGGATCGAGCCGACATGCTGGAGGAGGCACTACATATCAGGAGGGAGGGGCCGCCCAGACACTCGCCTTACCCCAGGTCGGGAGGGAACTTCAGGAGTTCAGGAGGAGCGAGGACGAGTGGGGACTCTCCCATGAGTAGTGTGCCCGATGAAGTGACGCGGTTCAAGAGCTCAAGAGACGCGGGGAGGAAGCCCCAAGCTGTGAGCAGTGGACATAACTTGGGAGCGAGTGCTGCAGTCCCGGATACGACGACAGGGAGTCCAAGGAGGACCCAGGGGACGTCTGCAAGTGGTACCGCCAGAGTGACTAGCGAGTGTCCGCCCAGGGGAGGTGGCCGATGCTACAACTGTGGTGTGAGAGGACATTATGCCCGCGAGTGTGAGGAGCACCAAAGGAATGTAGGATTAATGTTGGAAGAGGAGAGAGTGTTTGTTCACACCCCATATTATAGTGGACCCAACGTGAATGGTTGGGAAATGAAGTTGGGTGAACATCCCTTCGTTTTCGAGGCCAACGTGAAGTTTGGAAAGTCAGACCCAGTGGAGGTTGCCGTGCTTCGAGATACGGGTGCTGACATAAGTATGGTGACCAGGAGTATTCTCCCCAAGGAATTTAATGATTCACCTGTGGGAGTGGTGAGGATACGCAGTGTGGGGGAGGAATACAGGTTGCCACTTCACGAAGTACAGCTGATTGCCGACTGCGGAGTCGAGAAAGCTATAGTAGCTGTAGCCCCTAAGTTACCCCTAGAGCATGTACAGATGGTGCTGGGTAATGACCTCGGAGGAGGCAGGATACAACCCGATTGGGCCAGGAGTGCCTATGTTGCAAGCAGCGGTACAACCCTGCCGGGTGAGGTATCGGTCGTTCCAGATGATAGAGAGAAAGCCGACTTCGCCAGGGGAAACGTCGCCAGAGACGACGACAACGAGGGCGAGAGTGCAGAGAGGTCGTCGGAGGTAGTGGAAAACCCCGACGAAGCCCTCCGACTAAGCCTGATGATGCGTGTGGAGGAGTGGCGAGGAGCAGCTGTACAAACGCCTGGGGCGGTGAAGAGGCTGCAGACCGCACTCCCTCCATACAGGAGCGTGAATAAAGTAAGCTCAGTGGATGAGCGAACGGCAGTGAGGGGCAGAGTGGAGGAGCCACGACGCAAGGCACCCTATGCCGGCCAGATGAATAGTGGTAGGTGCAAGATGAACCACCGTGGTGAGGTGAGCCACAGGGAGGTGGATGAGCCCAACCACGAACCGAAGAAGACGTCTGCAGGGAAGAGAATCTCATGGAGGAGTGAAGATGTTCGTCGGGAACGAAGGAGCGAGTGGTATAGGAAAGGCAATACGAAGAAAGCAGGGAATAGGTACACCCAGGGTAGGCGCCAGCCTAACCAGAGGGGCATTGGGCCATCGCAAAAGCCTAGTGTGGAAGAGAGGAAGCTGCTGGATGGAGTACAGGTTACAAGTGCCACTGTGAGGAGACAACGCACCTACGGGAGAAGAGGAACCGAGAAGAGAGAAGATTGGCGAAGAGGAGATCATGAGAGGAAACATGGAGTACCTGTAGGACGCAGTGGAAATGCAAGACTATCTCGGAGTGCACGACGCGGTGGAGGCGCCGCATGCACTGAATCTTACAGTGGTAACGAGCCGTGGGAGTACAATCGTAGCCACGGAGAGGGGATTTCTTGTAGGTGTTCAGGGAACACCCATCACACCCGGTACTATGCGAGGTGGAGATACAATGAGGCAAGTGACTGGCAAGGTGGTACGAGCCACGTCACCAACTGGAGGAGTGACACTTCAGGAACGGAGGGAGCAAGAGTATAGATTGCCCTCTTGAGTGCTGCTCTTCCGATATGACTCTTATTTTAAGGGGAGGGGTATGTTACGGTGCCCGCTCCTATTTCTTTCGTTTACCGGCTTAAAGAGTCATATCAGCTCTCCCTACTGATTCTCTGAGGTTCAGGGAGTCTATTGACATATGTGGCGACCAGACCGGCTGCCAGTAAAAGGAAGGAAGTTACATTATAAGTTGTAAATAAAGGAAAATTGGCGCCCTGTTATAAAATGAAACAGTATCCCCTACGGCAGATATGACCTTTTGGAAGGGACATTTGCCGATCACGGATTGGCCGACGTAGGTCGCGGGCGACAAATCAGGGCCCGCCATGACGTCACCGAGTGCCCCGGGCGGCGCCAACGTCAGAGTTGTTCTGACCTTGGAAGCGACAGGACGCGCCTCGGTCTGCTCTCAAGGATTGGAGGCTCTGCAAGCCTTGTTCAGTGGATTGAGCTGGCCATCGCAGCCCATCATAGTTATTGGAGACCCTGCGCTTCTGGGAAGCAAAAGAGGAACCAAGTTCAGTGAGCAGAGAAGTGCCAAACTTGGAAAATAGTCGGCGAAGACGCTGGGCGGCGCCGCTGGCTGGACGTTGAGGTCTGGAAGGTGGGCGGGCAGGCCTAGCTGTGACTGGGGTCACATCCACTGAGAATCTTGGAAGGACGACACCGTGCCTAGGACAAGGAGCAACGCCTTGTGGGAGAGGCGAGTGTGGGGAAAAATAGTGATTAGCTCAGCGCCCATCGATGAACCAGGATTGGGGCAGCTAAATCTCAGGGATTGGAACGGCGACGACGCGAAGGCTCCACGACACCTGAGGACCTGTGGAACGTCCTGGATCGTCAAGGATCGACCCAAGGAAGCGTGGGAACCTCACACCATCGAGGGACAGGCGTCGTGAGCCAGGAATGTAAGGTAGATCATTTTCCCTCCCATTACCCCTTGTATGAGTAGGCTAGTTAGGCCACAATATTTACTTGTGTATGTGGCAGCAAGACTTTATTACTTTAATAGTAGAGTAGGCTGCAAGGCAGCTTGAGTCCAGGACTGTCAGAGAGGACAGTGTGTATGGATGGCAGGACAGGGAAGAAGAGGCGCCGACGTGGTGAAGAGGCCCTCCTGTGAGAGTGTGAGACTCCTGTCTTTCTGCCCAGTTGAAGGAGGGTTGGAGGTCGTGGAAGAAGAGGCTGACGATCTCCAGACTCATTATCCATATTTCCGTATTCATGTATTACTTGTGATTGTGTGTGTGTGTTCATGTAATTTGCATCAGTAAATCCACACATTTTATCACTGTGTTTGAGTGTGCCTCCATTTATGATATTTCTCTATGAGCATACATTTCTGGCTACAAACAATATATAATACACCCACTGAACTGCGTTGCTGGGGCACAGATATAATAACCCAGCTGGCGACCTTGCTAAGAGGAAGATAGAGAAGACAGGCGGGAAAGGAGTTCCTGCAACCTTTTTTGTCTGGGAGGCAAGACTCAGGGAGGTCATGGTTATAGGTAAGCCTGAGTCTTCCTTCACTCCCCCACGGGTCTAGGCCGGAACTGTTAACAGCAGTTTCCCCGTGTTTGACTGAAGGGCTTCCAGGGTGAATCAGTGGCACCCCTTTGTGGTGGAAGCAAAGACCTGCGGAGGTGGGCATTGTTGGTCCTCTCTTGTGTGACCAAGGAGACTCCGGTGAATCCAGGGAGTCGGAGGGGCTGAGTATTTGGGCCTTTGAGCCCCTAGCAGCCGAGTGTTAGCAGAGCCCCGGACCACCCACCCCACGTGACACATAGTAGGCCAAAAAGTGCGTTCTGGCTACTAGGTACGACATATATATATATATATATATATATATATATATATATATATATATATATATATATATATATATATATATATATATATATATATATATATATATATATACATATATATATATATATATATATATATATATATATATATATATATATATATATATATATATACATATATATATATATGTCGTACCTAATAGCCAGAACTCACTTCTTGGCCTACTATGCAGGGCTCTCGTCTTACTTAACTAAGTTAGCAAGGACTCTGTTGTTTCTGGCTAAGTGTAAACATTTTGGCCTATTATGCAAAAAATTATACTGGTTTTTTGGCCAAGAATGCAAACTGGCGATTGTTTGTTTGTGTATCACATGGTCACTGTAAAGTAAGATGTTGTCCATTGAATGTAGGAAGATATTTAGATAAAAATGTCAAATGGGGACGATGTACAGATTAATAATGGCCTTAGGAATTGTTTGTACTAGAAATCAGTAGCAAGTGGAGAGATATGGTGCTTGAACACTTAGCCGGCATACACTATTATTTAAAACAATTTTGTGTTTATAGAGAGAAAGAGAGAGATAGATTAATAGTTCTCAACTCCTTAAAACATACATAACTGAAACATGCTCATGTCTGAACATTTTGTCCTGCCTCAAAATCACATTGAACAAATAATGTCTTATCCCAACCAAATTTATCATTTAAATTCGGCGAAGAGTGAATTAATTGCTCGAATAGTGGGGAAAGAATACGGATCATTTTATGTAGAAATGGTAAAACGCGTACTTTTCATAACCCGAAATCCCCATCTCTTTATGGACCTCATTCAAACGGGAGAAAAGGAAGAAATCTGTCGTTTTATTATAGAAGACGAAGGTTTATCATCACCACCACCACCACCACCATCACCATGTAAAAACACCTACAACCCAAATAGTTTGCAGGCAATGTGCGTCAATCAATTTGTGAATTCCTTTTTGGATATTAATAGAATCGGATATTGGACCGTGGCCTGCTTACGTAGAGCAATCAACACCAACCCTAATATTCCTCATTTATTTTAACTCCAATTAATCAACGAAGTTCAACGGAATCTAATGATTAGATCTTGGGAAAAAGCAGTGGCAGATGAACCAACTACTGAACTTTTATTTTTTTAAGAACAAATTCAATGAAAAAGTTTTTTACTGAATTGAAAATATTTGTTTATTATTCTTATAATAAATAAATCTAAAGTTGGGATTAAATAATGAAAAAACATTGATGAATCTTAATAATGTAATAACGCCCAATCAATTAATTCACATATCAATCTTTACATTAGAAAGGGAACTTAAGTGACTGACTGGACTCTGGCCGATGGTAGATTTAACCAGTTCAGTTATCATTTTCTTCACTTCAGAGTTACGTACTTCTTCCGTTAGTCGCAAGGCAACATATTGTAAATGATCCACACTATCTTGAAGCCTCGATAATTTAGTTAGCACCTCAATACCAGTTATATGGGTGGTTAATTCATATTGGGGATATTTAGCCAAATCGATTGAAGGTTCCGGTAATCTACCTTTGGTTTCCAGGTAATCAAGGCCTTTAAAAATACAAGTAACGAATTCGTGTTTCGTTTTGTATTGATCATTGTAATCAATCATATCTGGATAATTAAATTCGTCTAATTCATATGGCCACTTGTCATCATTATTACATGATTTCACTATTTTTTTGGTAGTTTTGAGATCATCATTTGAATAAAAGGTCACTAAAATATTTTTAAGTTTTGCAGTATCATACTTTTTCCTAAAGAATAAAATATAGTTGATTATTTCATTTACTGACGACGTCATTATGTATTCGTTTTTGGTAAATGAATGGAATAGTTAAGTGAAATTCGAAATTTTTATTACTTATATACTTCTTGCCAAAATTTTATTTCTAATTAGCACCGCCTTATAAGACAATATGCCGATTCCCAGCGAAAATGTAGTGTTTTTAGTAAAAGAAACTGCACAAAGAGAAGTCCAGCTGACCCATCCCCCTACGTAAATTTATGTGTTCCCATTTATCATTTAAATTCGGCGAAGAGCGAATTAATTGCTCGAATAGTGGCAAAAGATTATGGATTATTTTATATAGAAAAGGTAAAATGCGTACTTTTCATAACCCGAAATCCCCATCTCTTTATGGACCTCATTCAAACGGGAGAAAAGGAAGAAATCTGTCGTTTTATTATAGAAGACGAAGGTTTATCATCATCATCATCATCATCACCACCACCATCACCATGTAAAAACACCTACAACCCAAATAGTTTGCAGGCAATGTGCGTCAATCAATTTGTGAATTCCTTTTTGGATACTATTAGAATGGGATATTGGACCGTGGCCTACTTACGTAGAGCAATCAACACCAACCCTAACATTCCTCATTTTTTAAAACACCAATTAATCAACGAAGTTCAATGGAATCTAATGATTAGATCGTGGGAAAGAGCAGTGGCAGATGAACCAACTACTGAACTTTTATTTTTTTAAGAACAAATTCAATGAAAAAGTTTTTTACTGAATTGAAAATATTTGTTTATTATTCTTCTAATAAATTAATCTAAAGTTGGGAGCAAATGCTAAAAAAAACATTGATGAATCTTAATAATGTAATAATGCCCAATCAATTAATTCACATATCAATCTTTACATTAGAAAGGGAACTTAAGTGACTGACTGGACTCTGGCCGATGGTTGATTTAACCAGTTCAGTTATCATTTTCTGTATTTCAGAGTTACGTACTTCTTCCGTTAGTCGCAAGGCAATATTTTGTAAATGATCCACATTATCTTGAAGCCTCGACAATTTAGTTAGCACCTCAATACCAGTTATATGGGTGGTTAATTCATATTTGGGATATTTAGCCAAATCGATTGAAGGTTTCGGTAATCTGCCTTTGGTTTCCAGGTAATTAAGACCTTTAAAAATACAAGTAACGAATTCGTCTTTCATTTTGTATTGATCATTGTAATCCATCATATCTGGATAATTAAATTCGTATAATTCATATGGCCACTCATCACCATTATTACATGATGCCACTATTTTTTTGGTAGTTTTGAGATCATCATTTGAATAAAAGGTTACTAAAATATGTTTAAGTTTTGTAGTATCATACTTTTTTCTAAAGAATAAACTAAAGTTGATCATTTCATTTACTGACGTCGTCATTATGTATTCGTTTTTGGTAAATGAATGGAATAGTTAAGTGAAATTCGAAATTTTTATTACTTATATACTTCTGGCCAAAATTTAATTTCTAATTAGCGACAATAGTTGCTGAAAACTTTTTTTTGAGATATATACAAGAGTTGTTACATTCTTGTACAGCCACTAGTACGCGTAGCGTTTCGGGCAAGTCCTTAATCCTATGGACCCTGGAATACGATCCCCTGCCGCGAAGAATCGTTTTTTCATCCAAGTACACATTTTACTGTTCCGTTAAACAGAGGCTACAGTTAAGGAATTGCGCCCAGTAAATCCTCCCCGGCCAGGATACGAACCCATGACATAGCGCTCGCGGAACGCCAGGCGAGTGTCTTACCACTACACCACGGAGACTGCTAGACTTGTACTTTTGATAATGATTAGTTCCCCTTTTTATACCCTTCGACTTAATACTAAATAACCGCAATTTTTGTTATCTCAATATTTTATTGAGAATGCTCTTGGTCTTCTTTCATCTTTAACACAATATAAAAAAAATACAACTGTCTTCATCACACATATGGGCTTTTTTGTTGCTGAGTGACTTCAAATATTCAGCCTGGTTGATTCTCTGACTGAATTCTTCACCACATATATTTATGAACAGTCAGTAGGTGTACGCAAACCAAAGTAATGGTTGAATCAGGATATAGGTTTTTTTTTGGTTGCCTCTGTAGTTCAATTTTCTCACACACCTCCCTTACATGTTTAAATGATTTTCACTGATATGGGTTCCTTAATAGGCGTTGGTGGTGATTGATTAAGAGAAAGTGGGGTTCTATGTGGCAACTACTTCATCTTATAGTGTCAGTCTTGGGGATAAAACGAAGGTGGGGGGAGGGGGGGTTTATGATGGTGATAGTAGTGACGGCAGAGGCACTGAAGTTGAGGCAGCAGCCACTTCAAATTTTTTTTATCTTCGTCTGGAAACAAAAATGATGATAGTAGGGGTGACGGGATTCACTTAGTTTACGCAGATGTTCCAGTGGACCACCACTGTTAAATAGTAGATATATTATAAATATGCTAACCTTTAAATTCACTTTTTTTTGCCTAACTTCTTCGTCTCTCTCTCTCTCTCTCTCTCTCTCTCTCTCTCTCTCTCTCTCTCTCTCTCTCTCTCTCTCTCTCTCTCTCTCTCTCTCTCTCTCTCTCTCTCTCTCTCTCTCTCTCTCTCTCTTTCTCTCCGAATTTCATTAACTTTCTGCAGCCCACAAGTTAAGGGAAAGGAGAAGTTGATGATGAAGGTAGTGGTGGTGGTTCTTCTTCAACGATCCTGGAGAAGAAATTGCAGGTGCTGCCTCCATACCGGACAAGTCCAACTGACACTGATATGTATCAATTGACAGCACCCTATGTCATCACCTTCCTTCCCTCTCCCCCCCCCCCCCATCTCAACATAAACAATGGGTCAAGTCATTTTAATCGACCAATTACTGACCGACCCACTTTCTTTGCTAAAACAGGCAGTTGATCAGCAAACATTTTTACCTCATTTTTTTTTCACATGATTCATGCTATTATTGACCAATTGAAGAATATCATTGTATACTAATTTATATTATTAATATGTGTATATTAATTTTATTTAACAGTTCTAAAGTTATATGTATAGAAATATATATTTAGTAACCACACTCCTACTAACATTCGGAATATTCAGTTGCACAAAGCTTTTAAAACCATGGTATCCGTATTTCCCTTGAAATCTTTTACATCTTCGATTACATCATATTCCCAAATAATGAAATATATCATCAAATATGGTTCACATGGTATAGATATTATTTTAGAACCATTTATAAATCAAATACCATTTAAACCCCAAATTGTAAATGTTTATGCTATAAAAATATGGATGGGATCTACTCAAGAAGGATATCCTGCGGCATCCCAATTACAATTTATACTGCGAGTCGCAAATAAGGAGGATGGAAAATTTTATTGTTCCTATAGGTTTTTGGAAATCTTCTCTAACATTGACCAAAGAAGCATCATGTTCTGTGAACATAATTTCAAGTATCCCCATGATCCGGATTACTTAATAGTGCCTATCGCGGGATATAGGTCCTACGCCAAAGATCCTTCCATATTTCTGATGATGATACAAGCTTCCAATCAGGAACGAGAAGCTCTGAGAGAGATGATGATAGCAGATGGAATATCGATTTAATCTTCATTTTGTAAAGTTGATCAGGCTGCGGTGAAAAGGCTTATGTCCCTCAAACAATATTTGAATCGGCATTATTATTTTAGGTACATGATGTTTAAAAATATACTTTGGGAATTAACCCGAGATGTGAGAGATTACGAAGCATGGTTGAAAAATAAAAAATGGCTTAACTACGTTTATCGCAGGATGAAACAACATAAACCCTATTGTTTACATGATGGATCTTTTTATAACGAGCCTTGTCAAGATATAATTTATAGGGACCCCAACTATGAAATTAGATCTCATTTGGGGGTACCCAAATATTGTAATGACTGGCGGGATAGAGATTCTATTTTTCGGGTTTTCAGTGATGGTGATAAAAAGTGTGATGATATATGTTGTATTAGGCTAGGAAACCTTGACCGAATTTATCATTTAAATTCGGCGAAGAGCGAATTAATTGCTCGAATAGTGGTGAAAGAATACGGATCATTTTATGTAGAAAAGGTAAAAGGCGTACTTTTCATAACCCGAAATCCCCATCTCTTTATGGACCTCATTCAAACGGGAGAAAAGGAAGAAATCTGTCATTTTATTATAGAAGACGAAGGTTTATCATCATCATCACCACCACCTCCATGTAAAAACACCTACAAGCCAAATAGTTTGCAGGCAATGTGCGTCAATCAATTTGTGAATTCCTTTTTGGATATTAATAGAATGGGATATTGGACCATGGCCTGCTTACGTAGAGCAATATACACCAACCCTAATATTCCTCATTTTTTTAAACGCCAAATAATCAACGAAGTTCAACGGAATCTAATGATTAGATCTTGGGAAGAGCAGTAGCAGATGAAACAACTACTGAATTTCCGGTAGAAATTAATAATGGAGACCAATATTATCATTTATATGGTAGTATAATATATGGTTGGTAGTATAACACTATAATTCAATCAAAACAATTTTTCAAAGAAAAACACCTGGCCTATTTGACGAATCTGGCCTTACAATATACAACTTCCACATATGAATTTAATCAGTTCCTAGAGACATGTTGTAGCAGTGCAGCCAAAGGAGAAGAAGAAGAAGAAGAAGAAGAAGAAGAAGAAGAAGAAGAAGAAGAAGAAACACAATTAGATAATCCCAATCCTAAGGTATTTATAATATATCTACTATTTAGTAGTCGAAGGGTATAAATAAGGGGAACTAATCATTATCAAAAGTACAAGTTTTCAGCAACTATTGTCGCTAATTAGAAATTAAATTTTGGCCAGAAGTATATAAGTAATAAAAATTTCGAATTTCACTTAACTATTCCATTCATTTACCAAAAATGAATACATAATGACGTCGTTAGTAAATGAAAAGATCAACTTTATTTTATTCTTTAGAAAAGAGGCAAAACTTAGAAATATTTTAGTAACCTTTTATTCAAATGATGAACTCCTAGCAACCAAAAAAATAGTGGCATCATGTAATAATGGTGATAAGTGGCCATATGGATTAGACGAATTTAATTATCCAGATATGATGGAATACATGGATCAATACACAATGAACGACGAATTCGTTACAGATATTTTAAAAGGCCTTAATTACCTGGAAACCAAAGGTAGATTATCGAAACCTTCAATAGATTTTGCTAAATACCCCAAATATGAATTAACCACCCTTATAACTGGTATTGAGTTGCTAACTAAATTATCGAGGCTTCAAGATAGTGTGGATCATTTACAAAATGTTGCCTTGCGACTAACGGAAGAAGTACGTAAAACTCTGAAATACAGAAAATGATAACTGAACTGGTTAAATCTATCATCGGCCAGAGTCCAGTCAGTGACTTAAGTTCCCTATCTAATGTAAAGAATGATATGTGAATTAATTGATTGGGCATTATTACATTATTAAGATTCATCAATGGTTTTTATTTATACTTTTAGCATTTGCTCCCAACTTTAGATTTATTTATTAGAATAATAATAAACATATATATTTTATAACATAATCAATTCAGTAAAATAGCTTTTCATTAAATCTGTTCTTAGTAAAATAAAAGTCCAATAGTTGGTTCTTCTGCCACTGCTCTTTCCCACGATCTAATCATTAGATTCCGTTGAACTTCGTTGATTAATTGGCGTTTTAAAAAAGAAGGAATATTACGGTTGGTGTTGATTGCTGTACGTAAGCAGGCCACGGTCCAATTATTAATATCCAAAAAGGAATTCACAAATTGATTGACGCACCTTGCCTGCAAACTATTTGGAGGTGGTGGTGATGATGATGATGATAAACCTTCGTCTTCTATAATAAAACGACAGATTTCTTCCTTTTCTCCCGTTTGAATGATGTCCATAAAGAGATGGGGATTTCGGGTTATGAAAAGTATGTGGTTTACCATTTCTACATAAAATGATCCGTATTCTTTCACCACTATTCGAGCAATTAATTCGCTCTTTGCCGAATTTAAATGATAAATTCGGTCAAGATTTCGTAGCGTAATACAACATATATCATCACACTTTTTATCACCATCACTGAAAACCCGAAATGTATAATTTTTAGGCCATTTATCACAATATTTGGGTAAAAAAAAAAAAGAATTACATTGACGTTCATAGTTGGGGTCCCTATAAATTATATCTTCACGAGGGTCGTTACAACCAAATTTTTTATGTAAACAATAGGGTCTATGTTGTTTCATCCTGTCATAAATGCAGGTAAGCCATTTTGTATTTTTTGACCATGCTTCGTAAGCTCTCAAATCTCGGGTTAATTCCCAACTTATATTTTTAAACATCATTTACCTAAAATAATAATGCCGATTCAAATATTGTTTGAGGGACATAACCCTTTTCAGCGCACCCTGATCAACTTTGCTACATGGCGATGGAATCGATATTCCGTCTGCTATCATTATCTCTCTCAGAGCTTCTCGTTCCTGATTTGAAGCTTGTATCATCATCAGAAATATGGAAGGATCTTTGGCGTAGGACCTATATCCCGTGATAGGCAATTTTAAGTAATGACAGGGGTACTGGAAATTCTGTCCACAGAACATGATGCTTCTTTGGTCAATGTTAGAGAAGAGTTCCACAAACATATAAGAAAAATATCTTTCATGCTCCTTAACTACGACTCGCAGTATAAATTGTAATTGGGATGCCGCAGGATATCTTTTTTTAGTAGATCCCATCCATATTTTTATAGCATAAACATTTACAATTACAATATTGTGTCTAAGAAATGGCTTTAATTTAATTATACATGGTTCTAAAGTAATATTTAAAAGATAAGAATTATCTTTGTCTAAATATTTTTCTATTTGGGAACTTGATGTAATCGAAGATGTAAAAGATTTAAAGGGAAACATTGATAAAATGTTTTTTTAAAAGCTTTGTGCAGCTGAATATTCAGAATGTTAGTAGGAGTGTGGCTACTAAATTTCTATTTCTATATATATATCACTTTAGAACTGGTAAATAAAATTAATATACACGTATTAATAATATAAATTAGTCAATAATAGCATGAATCATGTTAAAAAAAAAATGAGGTAAATTTGGCTAAATATCCCCAATATAAATTAATTACTAACTAAAGATAGTGTGGATCATTTACAAAATGTTACCTTGCGACTAACGGAAGATGTACGTAACTCTGAAGTGCAGAAAATGATAACTGAACTGGTTAAATCTACCATCGGCCAGAGTCCAGTCAGTCACTTAAGTTCCCTTTCTAATGTAAAGAATGATATGTGAATTAATTGGTTGAGCATTATTACATTACTAAGATTCATCAATGGTTTTTATTTATACTTTTAGCATTTGCTCCCAACTTCAAGATTTATTTATTATAAGAATAATAAACAAGTATTTTATAACATAATCAATTCAGTAAAATAACTTAAAATACTACACAGTGCTTTGTGTCTCTTACACAATCCCAATAAATATGTCACCACTGTTTTAGACACGTGAACGAGTTTCATTAAATAGCAGTGGTCGTCACCGTCACTAAACCATACAAAATGTATGAATTGAGTTGGCCAATGCTCCTCAATGTGTGTATGTTACAAAAACCTGGTAACGTTGGTTGAGTGATTTTTTTCTACATAGGCTGGGAGGGATGAGAGTAGAAGGCAAGGAGGGAGATACTGCACATTACCTCACCCCTAACACCTCCCCACCTACCCACCTCCTTCCCTCTCTCCTGCTTGATACCTGCCTTCCTCAAGCATAATCAACCAGGCGGCGACGCGACCGTGTTTCCTCAAGACACGAACACTCGAGCAAAACACGTTGGCTTCTCCCGGTAAAAGGGCTTGCAAGCTTTTCAACCTCTTTACTCCTGGAAAGGCTTAACTGATACTATCTGCGGGCAAAGCGTGTCTACCGCACACGCACACGGGGAATTGATAAGGTAGAAAAGGATGAATTATTTAACATGGGTGGTACACACACAAGGGAACACAGGTGGGTATTGAGTACCCACATGAGCCACAGGGACGTTAGAAAGAACTTTTTCAATGTCAGTAGTTAACGGATGGAATGCACTAGGCAGTGGTGTGGTGGAGGCTGACTCCATACACAGTTTCAAATGTAGATATGATAGAGCCCAATAGGCTCAGGAATCTGTACACCAGTTGATTGACAGTTGAGAGGCGGGACCAAAGAGTCAGAGCTCAACCCCCGCAAGGCAAGCAAAATTAGGCGAGTACACAGGGCCTGGCGGCTGAGTGGACAGCGCTCTAGGGTGGTAGTCCTAAGGGCCCGGGTTTGATCCCCAGAAAAAAAGCAGAAACAAATGGTCATTTTCTTTCACCCTGGTGCTCCTATTCACCCGGTAGTAAATAGGGAACCACCACGGACAGGAGTACACCCATACACATGTTTCACCTCCCTACTGAGAGAGCGGGAAGATGGCCCCCCCCCCTTCCCCTCCTTCCCTACTGTGAGAGCGGGAAGATGGCCCCCCCCTCCCCTCCTTCCCTACTGTGAGAGCGGGGAGATGCCCCAGCGCCCTCATTTATTGTTCTTTAATGGTTCCCCATATTAAGATTGAATTATACAGAAGATAATTTACTCCAACTCAAATCATCTTTTTCTTTACCACTTCTCGGCCAAAGAAGCATAATCCAAGTTTATAATAGGATTGTTTACTAAAGAAGCATAAAATAATGTATATATATCCAACTCATCAAGACATCCCTGCTGGCTCAAGTACTCCAGTGTGACGGCTATTTTTTCATCTATCAATTTATCCAGTTTTTGTGATTTAGCCATAAATGCAGCCTTGCTCCGTTCAGCTATATTATCATCTAATGTCAAATCTTCCACGGCTCTCTTCCAGGAACTAACCATTAGACTCCATTTAATTTCATCATCGATAAATTGATATTTAAAGGAATCCGGGATCTGGAGGGTGGAAACCATTCTTCGCACAGAGTGGCCGCTGTCCAACCCCATTCTGTTGTTCTAACATCCAAAAAATAACTTGTAACTGCCCGAGTACATATAGCTCGTAAACGATTGTCATATTTGTGCGGAGATGATGATAAACCCTCGTCTCGAACGATAAAACTATAAATTTCATCCTTGTTCCCCGTTTGAATAATATCCACAAAGAGTTTGAGATCTCGGGTTAGAAAAAGAATACATTCAGACAGTACGTCAAATGGGGTGCTATAAGTTACTATGATCATTTCGAAATAAATTTCTCCATAATTTTTCACATGCATGCGTGCAATTAGTTCACCATATGAATTCACACATGGTTCCATGTTTCTTCCATCACCATCATCATGCCACCAGTTACCAAATTGATTCACATGATACACTCTGTCGATGTGATTTAACAAATGATCAGTACCACAAAAAATTTCAGAGTATTCTTCCTCACAATCCCTAAATACCCGATATGTGGTAGTAGTGTCCTTATTCCAAAGTATGGTGTAACCAATTTTCCCAAAGTCATACATATGCACGAACCTTCTAAAAAAAAACTTAAAACTGGGTTTCATGTGCAACTTTGTTAGTTGAAACTCTCTGTCGTTGAACAAGCAATATTTTTCGTGTTGAATTCTCTTTTCATGAGCGTATTCAGACCATTCTTGGCCATATAACCATGCTTCGAAAGCAATAGCATCTCTGGTTAATTCCCACTGTATATTGTCGAACATCATATACCTAAAGTAATAATGTCGATTGAAATATCGTTTCAATCTCAAAAGCTTCTCTTTTGCAGTTTGACAAACTTTATTATATGAATAAGATGATGATGATGATGATAAAGGGATTCTTATTCCCTCGGCTCTCATCATCTCTTTCAGAGCTTCTCTTTCTTCGTTAGACGCTTGTATCATCGTCAGAAATACAAGCGGATCTTTAGCATAGGATCGATATCCATTTACATGGGTTTGGCATTTGAGTCTTTCATTTTGGCCATACAAAGAAGATTTATTTAAATTGAATTTACAGAACATTGTACGCCGTTCGTCGCAATTAGCGATAAGTTCTACAAACAAATAATAATATTTTCCCGTTTTCCTGTCAGTTACCATAACTCGCATTATAAATTGCAATTGTGATGCCACGGGATACCCTTTTTTATTCGTTCCCATCCAAAATTTTATCGAATAAAGAGTTACTGGCGTTATTGATACACTGTATTTTTTATGCACACGATGTACCATTGGTGGTGGTACATTGCAATGTAATTCCAGAGTAATATCGAGTCTATCGGCATAATATAGATATATCATTCTTGTTAGTTCATCGTCGTATTTAATCGAAGACACAAAAGTTTTCCATGGTCTTCTTAATCTGGCTAGTTGTGCCATGGTTATGTCATCGTAGACGGACATTATTTCTATAAATATAAATTATTATTTAATTTTTATATCAATGTTTATGCTCGAGATGTATTTATTATTTTTGTATAGCTTCAAAGACACAGTATCTCTCTTTTTTTTTTACAATAATATGGAGGACTTTAGAGCTTTTGTAGTGGTGGTATATAAAAAAAAATATTTCAATGTAAAATGTAAATCATATAGTTTATGTTAAATCAATGATTGGGGTACAAATTGTTTGTTTAATAACGAAAATCACACTGACGATGTGGTAAATCGGGCCTTGCATACTAGCTAGAACGCAGTACTCTGCGAGACCTGATTTGTCTAATAAACAAAGCTTAATTAAGTTCGACAAACAAATAATAAATATTTTCCTGTCATCACAAATCCAACTTAGATCATATAAGATATATGAATTAGGTGACAAACAACTCTTGCCCCCATACCTCATCAATCAATCAGCACAAATCCAACTTAGTACCAAATTACATACACTGTTATTTACCAAGCAAATACTCCAATTTAGTAACAATGACAGGTTTGAATAGAATACTATAAAAATTTGAAAATCTACACCTATACTTTTCAATTGTGAAAAGACTTTTAATCTTTTCAGTATGCTTTAAAACCTTTTCATCTTTAAAGGATGGGATTATTTTGAATATTTTGGATAGCTCGACTTCTGGGAGAATATATATTATTCTTTTAAATATCTCCTTGAGATCAGTTAGTCCAAAATGTCCTCTCAGATCCACAAAATCACATTCTGAATCCTTGCCTTCAAATTGAATTTCAAGGCAGGATGTATTTAAATTACGTTCTATCTCAATGTTAATATCACAGTCTAATAGTCCATCTTCATGTGGATTAAATGGATCGAATGTGATAAATAAGGTGCATATATAAGAACATGGTTTGCTCCTTAAGATCCTTCCTTTCTTTTCTTCAGTATTAAAACCAACCATCCATCTATAGGGGTTCATATGTGGGCCACAATTTTTGTTACCAAGTTGTCCATACCTCTGGGCATCCTCTCTTTTTATTTTCTGGGGTAGAAGATATTTATCATTCTTCGATCAACGTGAACGACGACAGCGATGTTGAGAGACTTCTTTCATCTACGAAAAAACAAAATCAGTTAAATCGTTATCCTAAATATTTTTAAAATTAATTAACAAAAACGTCTGATACAGAACAAAAGTCTAGAATTATTAAAACAATCCTTTCTAAAGAATTAAATAGTGATACAAAAAATTAAACAAAAAGTTTTTAAAATATACCTTATGTTTCAAAATGAACGAAATAAAGACTCAAACAATAAACAATGACAAAATTAAATAAAAAAAAAAACATACTTTATGTTTCAAGTGAGCAACTCTTCAGTTGTAAAGATGGATAAGCTTTATAGTCAGTCAAAGACTTGTTGTGTAGTGCTGGTTAAGCTGTAACAGTCATCTGTTTATATACTCTGGACAAGTTTTGTTATCATCTGACGTTACCACATCCTTTAAAATATGATGTCACCTTTCTCTCTCTCTCTCTCTCTCCCAAATATTTAAACCCTTTCCGTTCAGCTATATATATCCCAAGCACCCCTCGACTTTAGCCACCATCACCATCATCACCACCGGTTATCAACACCCCAACTACTAAATCATCAACATTGTCCAGTAATGTTTAAAATCAACACTATGATTTTTGCTATGTTCAGATAATTTACAGTTCTTTTACCACCTATTTTAAACAATATTTTTTTCTTCCTCGGCTTTGATACCTTTTGATAATTACTTACTTGATCTGGAGATTTTTCATCCTATGAGTCCACTCCACTTTTGGACGATTTTTCAGATGAATCATTGTCACTGTTGGATCTTGTTATTTCTGCTGATCTAATCGATTTTCTATGTTCTCTTAGAGGGTGGGTTAAGATCATTAGTTGATGAGGTGATTGTTACAGAGTTCAGCTGGAGTAATTGGGGGACTTTGGATTGGTGAACAAGATAATGGGAGGGGGGGATTGGATGTCTCAGGAGCATGTAAAGTTGGGTTGTTGATAGGAAACCGGTTTGGGTCAATTATGTTCAGAGTGTCCGGTGCTATATTTATTGGGCGAAGGTTGTTATCGACCCTGAGGCTGTTCCAAATATTTAGTAGGCGAATAGGATCTATGTTGCTACAACCAGATATAGTTCTGGAATATTCCAGCAAGCAATCGGCTACAGGATGAAGATGGGGTTGTTGGTTCATAATTGACTTATGACTCTAATGGGCAAATCCTATACTGCACTTTTTGGTTGTGACTACTGTACTTAGTTAGTTCTAGAATGTGGACCGCCAAGTTGTCGGAGTCTCTTTATATAACGTCCTTTCCAAGGTTATCCTTGCCAGGTTTCCCCTGTCTCCCTAATACCAGATTAGTTTTTGACTAAAGCTCATCCTTCTTTACAACTTTTAGTTTGTTTTTCTAATTCTAGGCTCAAAAGTGATTATCTATTTGAATTATTCATTATTAAAGGTTTAGTTTTGTCATCAAGATGTTATGATTGGAAAGTTGTAACGGAATAAAAATCTGGAGAAGATTGAACAAACTGACATAACCATTAAAAATATCTTTCATCATTGCTATGTTGTACAAATGTAATCTTTGTCTTCTTCTTCTTCTTCTACCTCCCTTTCTACAACTTGATCTTTCAACACCCCCCGATTTCTCATCTTTTTTATAATTCCATTCTTTTTTATCGAGTAGTTTTGGTACTGATTTTTCCAAATAGTAATATTTTCCCTTTTTTGTGAGAGGTAAGCCACCATTTTAGTTACTACATAATCAGGGGAAAGATAAGAATAAAATTTGGCATCTCTTGGTATTGTTTCTATTGGATTTTTAATTTTATTAATAATACTAGTAAATTGTTCTAATAAATCACAATGCATGTCCCACGCTGTAGATAGTGATATATTTCTTAGTTTTGACCAATTATTATTTTTTTCATAATTACTAATAAGATGCTCAATTATATTCTCATCACATCTCATGACTTCATCGATTTTAATGTACATATCAATATTTGTAATTGATTTTTTGTTTACTTCAAATGTTTGTTCATAAGTTAAATAATTTCTAATAATATACTCACTTAAACTTTGTTCAACATTTCTTACCCCATCTAAAAGAAAAAACCATAAATCTACCACAGTGTTAATATATATTATCATTTTGGCCTCTTCAATTTTAAATGGGGAATATACCCCAAAATCTTTGTCAATTACAATATCCTGATTGTGAAATTGTGTAAAAAAATTTTCATACCAGATAAATTTATTATCAGCTGTTAATCCTGACATATCGTAAATTTTCCAATAAATTAACTGCCTTCTGCTAAGATTGGGCGGATAATTAAATTTAATGTGGGAATCATTAATATTATCATTTATTAACTTATATAACTTATAAGCTATAAATAAGTATCTTATTAGATTATGTCTCAGGGGTAAATAATGTAATCCAGGAATTTTTTTGGTGTTAAATTTTTCATTATTCATATGTTCGATATCTATATTAATGAAAAGTTCCTCTTTTTTGTTCATATTTTTTTAAATCCTTTAAATATTCAATTCTAATACTTTCTCGAAATGATCTGCCCTAGCAACAAATAGGGAATTAATTATTGGCTTAGATTTATTGTCATATGAATTTTTTATTATATATTTGTGATAGAATTTAATCAAATAAATCCCAATAACATATGGTCTTTGTTTCAAGGTTATCATATGAATTTTTTATTATATATTTGTGATAGAATTTAATCAAATAAATCCCAATAACATATGGTCTTTGTTTCAAGGTTATCTGACCATGGCATAGACAAACAAAGACTACTTTTTTTTTCCGTGGCATAACGTGTCGATGTTAATGTACTATTAGATCAAAGATCAAAGTGACTGACTGAACTCTGGCCGATGGTAGATTTAACCAGTTCAGTTATCATTTTCTGCACTTCAGAGGAGTTCATCATTTGAATAAAAGGTTACTAAAATATGTTCTCGTTTTTGGTAAATGAATGGATGGATAGTTAGTGAAATTCTAAATTTTTATTACTTTTATACTTCTTGTCAATTTGTTTTTCCTAATTTGTGATAATATTTGCTGAAAACTTTGTTCTGGTTGAATCTATACTTAAATATTTTTTCACACTCATTGTACATAAAGGGATTTACTCCTACTAACATTCGGAATATTCATTTGCACAAAGCTTTTAAAACCATGGTATCCATGTCTCCCTTTAAATCTTTTACATCTTCGATTACATCAAGTTCCCAAATAAAAAAATATGTAGACAAATATTTTTCGATTGGTTTAAATATTACTTTAGAACCATCTATAAGTAAATTAATACAATTTAACCCCCAAATTGTAAATGTTTATGCTATTAAAATATGGATGGGATCTACTCAAGAAGGATATCCTGCGGCATCCCAATTGCAATTTATACTGCGAGTCTTATTTAATGAGGATGAAAATTATTGTTCTTATATGTTTGTAGAATTCTTCTCTATCATTGACCAAAGAAGCATCATGTTCTGTGAACATAATTTCAAGTACCCCCATGATCCGGATTACTTAATAGTGCCTATCAAGGGATATAGATCCTACGCCAAAGATCCTTCCATATTTCTAATGATGATACAAGCTTCCAAGCAGGAACGAGAAGCTCTGAGAGAGATGATGATAGCAGACGGAATATCGATTCCATCGTCATGTAGCAAAGTTGATCAGGCAGCGCTGAAAAAGCTTATGTCTATAAAACAATATTTGAATCGGCATTATTATTTCAGGCACATGATGTTTAAAAATATACGTTGGAAATTAACCCGAGATGTGAGAGCTTACGAAGCATGGTTTAAAAATAAAAAATGGCTTAAATACGTTAATTGCAGGATGATTCGACATAAACCCTAATGTTTACATGATGGGTTTGCATATTATCATCACAAGCCTCGTCAAGATATAATTTATAGGGACCCCAACTATAAACATTGTTATCCTTATGGGGTACCCGAATATTGTAATAAATGGTCTGAAAATTATACATTTCTGGTTTTCAGTGATGGTGATAAAAAGTGTGATGATATATGTTGTATTAACATAGGAAAGCTTGACAGAATTTATCATTTAAATTCTGCGAAGAGAGAATTAATTGCTCGAATAGTGGCGAAAGACTATGGATCCTTTTATGTAGAAAGGGTAAACCACGTACTTTTCATAACTCGAAATCCCCATCTCTTTATGGACCTCATTCAAATGGGAGAAAAGGAAGAAATCTGTCGTTTTATTATAGAAGACGAAGGTTTATCATCATCATCACCACCACCTCCATGTAAAAACACCTACAAGCCAAATAGTTTGCAGGCAATGTGCGTCAATCAATTTGTGAATTCCTTTTTGGATATTAATAGAATGGGATATTGGACCGTGGCCTGCTTACGTAGAACAATCAACATCAACCCTAATATTCCTCATTTTTTAAAACGTCAATTAATCAATGAAGTTCAATGGAATCTAATGATTAGATCATGGGAAAGAGCAGTAGCAGATGAAACAACTACTGAACTTTTATTTCAAACACACCACAGACCCCGAGATGAGAAACATTGGCCAATTGGATAGCGATCACTATTCATACATTTTGTATGGTTTAGTGACGGTGATGACCACTGCCATTTAATGAAACTCGTTCACATGTCCAAAACAGTAGTGACATATTTATTGGGATTGTGTAAGAGACACAAAGCACTGTGTAGTATTTTAAGTTATTTTACTGAATTGATTATGTTATAAAATTATATTGTTTATTATTATTTATTATAAATTAAAAATTGTTTATTATTCTTATAATAAATAAATCTTGAAGTTAGGAGCAAATGCTAAAAGTATAAATAAAAACCATTGATGAATCTTATAATATACTATAACGTAATAATGCCAAACCAATTAATTCACATATTTCTTTACATTACAAAGGAAACTTAAGTAACTGAATGGACTCTGGCCGAAATCAAGGCCTTTAAAAACGTATTCGTCTTTCGTTTTGTATAGATCCTGTTGATCATTTCATTTACTGACGACGTCATTATACTTGGCTTCAATGCCCCCACCATCATTATTACCCCCTCCTCTCATATTATTTGAGATAACTAAAATTAAATCAAATGGTATAAAAAGGGGAACTAATCATTATTAAAAGTACAAGTTTTCAACAACTATTGTCACTAATTAGAAATTAAATTTTTGTAAGTAGTGTATAAAAGTAATAAAAATTTAGAATTTCACTTAACTATTACATTCATTTGCCCAAAACGAGCACAGTAATAATAAGTATAATGACGTCGTCAGTACACGAAATGATCAACTATATTTTATTCTTTAGAAAAGAGTATGATGCTGCAAAACTTAAACATATCTTAGTAACCTTTTATTCAAATGATGAACTCCTAGCTACCAAAAAAATTTTGGTATCATGTAATAATGGTAAGTGGTGGCCATTGGGAGTAGAAGAATTTAATTATCCACATAAGATGGATTACAATGATCTATACAAAACGAAAGACAAACACGTTACTTCTATTTTTAAAGGCCTTGATTACCTGGAAACCGAAGGTAGATTACCGAAACCTTCAATAGATTTGAGTAAATATCCCCAATATGAATTAACCACCCATATAACTGTTATTGAGGTGCTAACTAAATTGTCGAGGCTTCAAGATAATGTGGATCATTTACAAAATGTTGCCTTGCGACTAACGGAAGAAGTACGTAACTCTGAAATACAGAAAATGATAACTGAACTGGTTAAATCTACCATCGGCCAGAGTCCAGTCAATCACTTAAGTTCCCTTTCTAATGTAAAGAATGATATGTGAATTAATTGGTTGGGCATCATTACATTATAGTATAGTATAAAATTCATCATGTGTAGGGGGGTGAAGGGGGTAGGATTTAGAGTCTTTGATCCAATAGTACATTAACATCGACACGTTATGCCACGGAAAAAAAGTAGTCTTTGTTTGTCTATGCCATGGTCAGATAACCTTGAAACAAAGACCATATGTTATTGGGATTTATTTGATTAAATTCTATCACAAATATATAATAAAAAAATCATATGACAATAAATCTTAGCCAATAATTAATTCCCTATTTGTTGCTAGGGCAGATCATTTCGAGAAAGTATTAGAATTGAATATTTAAAGGATTTAAAAAAATATGAACAAAAAAGAGGAACTTTTCATTAATAAAGATATCGAACATATAAATAATGAAAAATTTAACACCAAAAAAATTCCTGGATTACATTATTTACCCCTGAGACATAATCTAATAAGATACTTATTTATAGCTTATAAGTTATATAAGTTAATAAATGATAATATTAATGATTCCCACATTAAATTTAATTATCATGAAATAATGATGAGAGATATTTTTTAATGGTTTTGTCAGTTTGTTCAATCCTCTCCAGATTTTTATTCCGTTACAACCAATCATAACATCCTAATGATATTCTCTCTAAGGCCTGGTGATTTTTTTTGAAAAATTGTTTTGATTCAATTCATCTGCCACTGCTCTTTCCCACGATCTAATCATTAGATTCCGTTGAACTTCGTTGATTAATTGGAGTTTAAATAAATGAGGAATATTACGGTTGGTGTTGATTGCTCTACGTAAGCAGGCCATGGCCCAATATCCCATTCTAGTATTATCCAAAAAGGAATTCACAAATTGATTGACCCACATTGCCTGCAAACTATTTGGGTTGTAGGTGCTTTTACATGGTGGTGGTGGTGGTGATGATGATAAACCTTCCTCTTCTATAATAAAATGACAGATTTCTTCCTTTTCTCCCGTTTGAATGAGGTCCATAAAGAGATGGGGATTTCGGGTTATGAAAAGTACGCGGTTTACCTTTTCTACATAATATGATCCGAATTTAAATGATAAATTCGGTCAAGGTTTCCTAGCCTAATACAACATATATCATCACACTTTGTACACCTGAATATTCCAAATATTAGTAAGAATGTGGCTACTAAATTTCTATTGGATGGAAGAGTAGCGAAGCGTGTGTTGGTTGGCCGTCAGTGGATGTAAAATGTGAGAGTAACCTGCGACTACTTGATATTTATATAATTCAGCTGATACTGCTACCATCTACTCCGGGCAACCAGCTGTCTCCTCCACTCTTTGAGCAACGTTTTGTAATTTTTACTGCCCTTTTTTTTTTTTTTTTTTTTTTTTTTTTTTTTTTTTTTTTTTAGTAAATTTTGATAGCAGGATGATTTATTGATTTAAAGTGGTGAGACCACAAAAATATTAATGCTTGCTCTACTTGGTGGAGGTTTCCAGGTAAGCAATCAAGTCTGCACGCTCATTCTTCTTCTTAAGACCAACGAACACCATCTTTGTGCCTGGAATAAATTTCTTGGGGTTGGTCAAGTAGATATCCAGATTATCTTTGTCCCACGTGATACTCTTGGCCTTGTTGGCATAAGTGTAAATATAGCCAGAAGCCTGACCAGTTTGGCGGCCGAAGAGGCCATTTAGATTGGATCCAGTTTTGTGCTTGCCGTTTAATTCAACAGTGTGACACTGTGCACACCTCTGCATAAAGATCTTCTTACCTTTTTCCCTCTCACCCATCTTCTGAAAAAAAAACATATTAACTTAAAAGGTTAAGGTGTATGCTATTTATTTATTTATTTATTTATATGTTTCATATACTTACTTACAAAAAAAAGGACACTTTTTTTTCTTTGTTTTAGGATTCTGATATACTCTGCGAGCACACTGCACAACCTTGAGTCAAAACATGCTCACAGATGGACTAAAAAATACTGTAGATACAGATTTGGATAATGTATCTAACCAGCTACAACTTCAACCAAACACAGTTTCAAATGAGAAAACATAAGAAATAAATAATTACACCCTCCTCCTCCTCCTCATCAGCATCATCATCATCATCATTATCAAAAAAAAAAGAAAAAAATATATATATAAAATGAATAAAAATATGATATGGAAATGTGGTAAGGATGACATTTTAACTTTTCGGACTAGAGTTTTTACAGTATTGGTGCCTGAGCTGGGCCCTGGGGTGGCAATTGTGATTGTACCTGCGGTGGACCTTGTAACTGAAGTGGTGATGGCTGGCCTTGGGTTGTCATATGAATATGAACGCTAGGTGGTACCTGTTGCTGCCTGAGAAATTGATGCCCTCTGATTGAAACCCAAACAGAGGTACAAATAACACATACATATACATTTATTTACAAAAAAACATTTTTTGTAATTGTTTTATTTAATGAATGTTGGTCTCAGGATTGGTTCACCCCCCTTTCTATGACAAAGTTGGTTAAAGAATAATAAGTATTTTCTATTTGATGGATCATTAGAATTTTTTGAGGCTAGTTTTAATAAATATGGCTGTAAACTTTTAAAAACAATTTTCATCTCTGAAAGTGTTTCATTAAAGTTAAGGTATAGGGTAACTGATGTCACATATTCGTCAAAAATCCAACTGTTTTCCATAATATATCTTTCTATATACAAATCAGTGACAGCCAATTGCTCCACTCCATATATAAAACTTGTTGCGGCTTCTAAAAACAGCCTGTCAGTTTGATTACTCCAAAATAAGATTTGGGCATACTTACGAGAAAATTCCCTAATGCTACATTTTAGATGATGCATATTCAACACAAACACACTTTTTACTATTTGCTTACAAAGTGGACACAATATTTCATCTTTGTAGATAATATTTGATAAAAAAGAGTACATCCCATAAGAATTATTCATATATCTAAGGCAGCCATAATTATTATAATCAAATTTCCCTATAGATTTTTTACCCAACAAAATTTTGGCGGATAATGTAAACATACATTGAGGACAAATACTGTGACCACATGCAACCATATAATCATCAAACATAAAAACCATGTCACCTGACCCATTCATATCTAAACAAATGGGGCAAGATACAATTTGATGACGAATGACATTTTTCTTGATAGTTTTAAGGGAACCGTGTTTAATAGATATATCAATGACAACGTCCTTATTATCAGGTCCCCAGAGTCGGTTGGACACCAGGTTTGTTTGATATTTTTTCAAAAATGGTATTTTAACCAGGACTGTAGAATTATTCTTAGTTTCAAAACACTCGTCTTGTCTAAAATCATGTTCATTTTCAAACAGATTTATATCAGTATCAATTGATCTGATATTTGGTGAACAATTAAATATAATAGTTAATGATGCCTTTTCTGCTTCTGTCATAATTTCTATGATGTTTCTCACTTTGATATTCTGCTGTAATCTTGACCTTGTAGGAGAAATCTTACAAGTCAAAAAAAGTTGGCAACCTCTTGAGTTTTTTTAATTTGATATTTTGTATATATTTTCCTTTAAATGTCTTCTCTTTGGACATTTCCCCAGGGATAATTCCATATTAAACCTAGAAGAAATATGAAAGATAACATTAATATTAATTAAAAAAAAAGGGGAAGAAATGGAGTTGTAAGGAAGGGGAAAAAAGCTCTTTATTCCATAGTTAACTATTCTAAAAAAAAATAAACAAAAAAACAGCACTTTTCTCGGGTTTGGTGTGTAGAAAGATGTCTGAAAAGTGATAGGGTAAATAAGAGAAGGATGGAAGTAGTAGTAGCAGTAGTGGTAGAAGGGTAGAGATAAAATTTCTTCAATTAGTAACTGTGGTCTCTCTCACCTCAATCAGTTCATAAAGTTTTAGGGAACATATCTAAACCCACTGACTGGTTCATTCTGTTGTCAGGATTAAATCATCACACAACAACAATTGACCAGGGAGGGTGGAGGTCCGTCTTATTTATGTTAATGACACTGTCCTGTTTTTTTTTTGTTTGTCATAAAGGGGGGAACCTATGAAAAAATATATATATATAAATTAGGAGGTTTAACTATTCTTTTCATTGTTATGATGTCTTTGACATAATTTTGTTTATAATTTTAACTCTGACACCAAAGGGGTAGACCTGTCTAGAAAATTTTATAATTGCTGGTAAGTAGTCTCTTTCCCAGTTTCCACCAGCCAATCCACACCCAATTAATGATGGAAAAATTACCAAACTGTATTTTCCATTAGATACTTGCACTGCTAATTTATTTAGACCTTCATTAAACCAATAAATCCTGTTTTGGGATGTATCTTTTAAAAGGCCAGATAAAAGTTGATGATCGAAAGGTTCTAAATGTCTAGGATTTCTTCCTTTAGGTCCAACATCAACAGTACACGACTGCTGTAACTGCTGTATGAGTCTTTTAGTATAAAGGTTTTGATTTTTCTCCTTCCCCATATAAAACTGCCCAAAAACATTTATAACTACTGGTCCCTTTGTTACAGTGTTAGGATGACAAATCTCAATATTTCCTGGTTGAGGTCTATCTTCAAGCATAGCATGGTTTAAAGTGCCTAATAAATAAATAAATATAAATATGTTTATTCAGGTAAGGTACATACATACAAGTGATGTTACATTAATGGATTGATATATAGATAGAGCTAGTACATACAATGCCTAAAGCCACTATTACGCAATGCGTTTCGGGCAAGAAAAACATTAATATCTAGAACTTAATACTAATTGAGCATAAAGAATAAAAAGTGTTGAAAACAAATACAAATAAAGATAAAAAAAGGGGGAACATGACTGAAAAAGCAGCACAAATACAATAGATTGACAAACAGTGTTGATTAAAAAAAAAATAATAATAATAAAATAAAATAACAGACATGGGTTGACAATAAAGGAGTGAGGTGGGCTACAGGGAATTTATTAGGTAGTGTTTAGTTTTTATCTTAAACTGGTTGAGAGAGGTACAGTCTTTAACATGGTTGGGAAGGTCATTCCACATTCTGGGTCCCTTGATTTGTAGAGCATTTCTAGTTTGATTAAGTCGTACTCTAGGAATATCAAAACTGTATTTATTCCTGGTGTGGTGCTCATGGGTTCTGTTACAACCTTCAATGAAGCTTTTGAGGTCAGGATTGGCATTACAGTTCAGCGTTTTATATATGTATAATACACAAGAGAGAATGTGCAGTGACTTAATATCTAACATATTCAGAGATTTGAGTAAGGGTACCGAGTGCTGTCTGGGGCCAGAGTTGGATATTGTCCTAATAGCAGCTTTGTGTTGGGTAATGAGAGGACGTAAATGATTTTGGGTAGTAGAACCCCAAGCACAAATACCATAGTTGAGGTATGGATAGATGAGGGAGTAATAGAGAGTAACCAGGGCAGGGCGGGGTACATAATATCTGATCTTAGAAAGAATGCCAACAGTTTTTGAAACTTTTTTTGATATATTTAGAATGTGACCCTGGAAATTCAGCTTGTGGTCGATGAGAACGCCAAGGAATTTGCCATCTAATTTGTTACAAATTTGGGTATTGTTTATTTTGAGATTTATCTGATTAGAGGATTTATTGCCAAACAGAATATAAAACGTTTTGTCAATGTTAAGGGTGAGTTTGTTGGCAGTTAGCCAAAGATGGACTTTCTCTAGCTCAGTATTTACTATGGCATTTAGAGCAAGGGGGGTCAGGACTGGAGTAAATGAAGGTTGTGTCGTCAGCAAATAGAATTGGTTTGAGGTGTTGGGAGGCATTTGGAAGGTCATTAATGTAGATGAGAAAGAGGAGAGGGCCAAGTATGCTGCCCTGAGGAACACCAATGTTGATGGGTAGGGTGGGAGAAATTGTATTATTCACAGAAACATACTGGAGCCTGTCAGTAAGATAAGATTTGAGGTAATGCAGGGAGTGTCCTCTGACTCCATAATGATGTAATTTAAGAAGAAGGTTTTGATGGTTGACAGTGTCAAAAGCCTTACGCAGGTCCACAAATAACCCAACAGGAAACTCCTTTTTATCAAGAGCTGCGTGAATTAAGTTAATCATACTAATAAGTGCATCGTTAGTGCTTTTTTTGGGTCTGAAGCCATATTGACAAGAGCTAAGTATATTGTGTTTGGCTAGAAAAGAGTAAAGCTGCTTGTAGATTAGCTTTACGAATATTTTTGACAAGTTAGGCAGGATTGATATAGGTCTGTAGTTGTTAAGATCAGTGAGATCACCACATTTGTAGACAGGGGTTACCCTTGCTTTTTTTAGAATGTCAGGAAAGGTTTGGAGTTCAAGTGACTTGTTGAAGAGCAATGCAATAGCAGGGGCTAGAGATCTGGAGGCTTTTTTGTAAATTAAAGTTGGTATCTCCTCGAGGGCACTAGACTTGGTTTTAAGGGAAAGGATTATTTCATTGACATCAGTGGAACTAGTAGGCTTTAGGTACAGAGACTGTGGATAGTTACCTGTAAGATAGTCCTTAACATCAGTACAGGAAGATGGAATATCATTTGCAAGGGATGACCCAATGGAAGAGAAGAACCTATTGAACTCAATTAGCAGAATCAGAGGCTGAAAGCTGACCAACGTTATTGGAAAGGAGTGTTGGTTTGTTATTTAAAATCTTCTTTGATCCCAATATTTGTGAAATTGTGCTCCAAGTTTTTTTAATGTTGCTCTTTATTTGGGTAAATTTATCTTCATAGTATTTAGTTTTGGCTCGTCTAATTATTTTAGATAGCAATAACGAGTAATTCTTTGAGAATTCTTTGGAGACTGTTCCTAGTCTATACTTCTTCTCAAGGTCGTGTTTTTTGTTAATGGATTTAAGTATTCCCTTTGTAAGCCAAGGGATTGTTAAGTCTTTTGCTTGTGACTTGTTTTGTAAGCATAGGACAGTGGGTGATTATAAAGGCTAAGAGTTGTTTGTAGAAAAGATTTCACTGCTAGGTTGATGTCCCCTATGTTACCTAACTCGGACTCCCAGTTGACATTATCAGCAGCAGTTATAAAATTGTTTATAGCAGTTTCATTGTGCAGCCTAAAGCTTAACTCCCTTGTCTCTAGAGGTGGTTTGCTAATGTTAGTTAAGAGAAATGTGGGGTAATGGTCTGTAGTGCTATCGGTGATTATACCTGAGGTAAGCGGAGAGGTTATGTTGGTCCAGATGTGATCTAGAGTCGTAGCAGTACTATCAGTGATTCTAGTTGGTCTAGTGATTAAGGGTATGAGGAAGCAGGAATTCATACAGTTGAGGAAGCTAACAGCAGTAGGGTGTTCAGGCTCGCAGAGGTCAATATTAAAGTCCCCTGCGATAATTAGATGGTTTTTGTTCAATCTGTTATCTAGTATTAGATTTCTAAGGTTTGAGTTGAATTCAGACACATCAGTGTTAGGAATTCTATAGACTGCACCCACAGACAGGACAGACTCGGCACCCTTGACTCTGAAACTGGCGAAGATATACTCCCCACAGCAGTCTCTAGTTCTAATTATTTTTAAGCATGTTAGTTCTTGGTGGTAGTAAAGAGCAGTACCACCACCTCTCTGCATTTGACGATAGTTGTGAATTGCCGAGTAGTTAGGCATGTTAAAGAGTTGAGTATTATCCTCTTTCAACCACGTTTCAGTAAGTATAATAAAAGAGAATTTGTTGTCAATAGTTTCAATCAAGGCACTAACATCATCGAAGTGTTTACCTAGGGATCTAACGTTCAAGTTGATTACAGAGATATTGAGATTATCTGTTAATACATTGTTTACATCATGTGCTGTAAAATATCTGCAATTTTGATCATTGAAGTGATGATTGTCATAGATAGTGGATAAGAGGTTTAGTTCTGGGTCTATACTTGTCTGCATAAAAAGGCTGATTGCAGGAAAACAAGGTAAGAATGGCAAATTACAAAATAGAAAACAAAGAAAAAAGTAGATTAAAAATTCTAAAGTAAAATAAACTTAATGGTAATTTTAAGTAAAAAGAAAAAAAAAAAAAAAAAAACTTAATGGGAACTAGGAATGTAAAAAATTAACTAGAATAATTAATAACAATAGATGACCAAAAAAGTAAAAAAAAAAAAAAACAATTATGAAATCTATAAGATAATAAGCTTGCTTACTATACTAATATAAGTACACTATAATTGAATACTAAAGTTACACTAAAACAAACTGAGGTAGTTTAAATAGAGATACATTCAGGAACATTGGATAATGAAGTTAATACTAGAGGACACAGGCAAAGCCAGTGTACTATGGAACATGGGAGTAAAAAGAAAAAAAAAAAAAGACAATAATAAAGATGACAATATTATTCTTTTTATTTTTTTATTTTTTTTTTAAACTAAAGTTAAAACCTTTTGAAGGGAAAGGCAGAGCTAGAGTACACAAAGGTAGTTATATGAGATTATAATCTGAATTCAGGCTATACAGCAGCTATCCCACAGTCACTGAGGAAAGAATTAAGGTGAGCTTCTGTGGTTATTGAATAGGTTTTTCCAGTGTCAGTCCTCCTAGCTATAATTTTACCATCTCGCACAAAACAGTGTTTAATTGTAGGGGAATTTTTGCAGAAGCCACGCAGTTTAAAAAAGAGATTTTGCCTGCACCTGGTCAGACATTCATTCACATAAACAGTGGATTTACTAGCAACTGCAGATGAGATAAGATCAGTCTTGCGGGAGCAGCTATCTAATTTTAAACGAATACGCCTATTATTAGTACCAGATGATTTGGTACCCACTCTATAAGCTGCTTTGATGTCATTTTTTTGGATCGAATAATTTAACTTATCCTGCAATACTTTGATCACAATGGCAGCACAGTCTTCACCATCAGTTTCTTGGGGAAAATCACGTGAAGAGATAATTACCGATTCAAGTAGTTTATGTTGGTCTGTCTCGTCTTGGGTAACAGTGTGTTGTTGTTGTAGGTTGTTCAGATGGTTCTCAAACTGTTGCAATATTTCTTCCTGTTTTTTAGTGGTTGCATCTGGATTAAAGTTTTTAACTGTGTTCTTGAGAATGCTTAATTCTTGTTCGAGGTTGATGACTGTGGTAGATAGATCTTGATTGTTCTTGTGTAAGTCTACAACTTCATTCTGCAAAGATAATAATGAGCCTTGCAGGTTCATTATTAAGGCCGACTGCTCTTTGATTACTGTCATTTGATCTTCATGTACTTGAGTTAATAACTTGAGGCAAGGGTTATCAGCAAAGCGCTTGAAGTCAGAACAAGGGGCAGTAGCTCTTTTAAGTTGATCCATATGGCTACCTAATTGTTGCATGGCCCGTGTCAGAGACGGCGCTGCGCCCAGCTGAGATTGTTTGTTATTGTTGACGGGGGGAGAGTCGGTACCCCCCACGGCGGCCACCGAGGGGGAGATAGCTGAACTAATCATGTTGTTAGCCTGGCTAGTAGGGTTATTCTTGTTAGGTGTGCTATCTTTCTTAAGGGTCTTACCGGCCTTACTTTGCATGATAGCAGGAATAAATGTAGGCAGGAACAAATAGGGAAGACTCGTTGATAGGCAGCAGTGAACGTCGGGTACAGCTTCTTAGCTCCAGGGAGCAACACTAATGAGGTCGAAATGAGAGAATTACGGGTTGGTCTTGTTGGTTTTTTCAATCACATTTAGGTCACTGTGTACTTAGCTGCCTTCGGGTGATGCTACATCATTTGTTGGTAGCCGAGAGCTCAAGGATCAGCTGATAAAAGAGGAGGGAGGGCAGGGCCGACAGGTGTTGTTGACGTTCGTTCGTTCGTACCTATTGCCCGGCGTCGTGTATATGAACCACAGTATGGATATATCTCAGCAAGAATCTGAGAAAGTCCATGAGATTTAACAGCTACACAGTTGAGTATTTGTACAAGCGCTATATTGGGGCTTCTATATACAGGGTCAGTAATGTCTCCATTAATAAACTCCAAGTTATCTACAAAGAAGAAAGAAACATTGGTTATACCATTACAGTCCATAATTATCTTCTAATATATGTTGCCAAAGAATATATTTTTAAGAGATTAGGATATGTTTGATTACCTTTCTTGATAAATTCCTCCATTTCAGTCCAATAGTTTGTGAATTACTTCAAATATTTTTAGTTGTATTTGTCATGACCGTGTTTGTAGTATAATATATGAAAAACAAAAACTGTTGTATTATATATAGTTATGATATATTTAATATATATACGTTTTTCTTTTTTTATACCTTCTATCAAAATTTCATAAGACTTATAAGAGTTGGGTTTGGTATCCGTTTTCAAGTTGGGAAATCATAAATAATTAAAAAATGGAAGTCATTAAGGGGAAAAACAAATTGACTAAGCCTGATGAATGTGAAACACTAAATAATAGAATATCTAATCATATTCGTTTTACATTTAATACCCACAAACGTTATTTAGGGAAAGGTGCCTATGGTAAAGTTGATCTTGTTCAAGTACCTACTATTGAACTTCTTGATCCTAGATTACCACATCAAATACATGTGTTTCAAAATATTTACCCACACACGGCTTCCAAACTTTTTAAATCTTCTAAGAAGAAGCACAAACGAGGAAAAAAGTATCTACAAACATTTGTGGCTCAAAAGAGTTTTCGCCGGAAAAGGGATTTTTTAATGGAGATTGAAAACATTGCACGTCTTGATGAAAATATCAGAAAGGCATTCTTTGTTCAAGTGTATCGTGTGTTTATGGTCGAAACTGCCTATAATGTAATACACTGTCCACAAGGTAAATTTCTAGAGTCATCACAACCTACAAAAGTTCCTCATTCTTTGAATAATATTGAGTATAAATGTCCATTCAAATCTAAATCTATAGGCTACTTTATCGAAATGGAATACTTAAACCCACGCGATTGGATCCTACTAAGGAAAAAAGTCGACTTATTGAAAAATGATCAGTATTGTCGTCAACAATTGCTTACTACAGTTCTTAGACAGCTTATTGATGTTCAATTAGTCTTATATAATACTACTGACAAATATATATCAGGTACTTATTACGATATTAATCCTCAAAATGTATTTGTATCCAATGATGACATTCATCGAATTAAATTAATTGATTACGGAGGCCTTTTTCTTCCGTCTTTAAATATATATTCTATAATCACAGAACCAATGCCAGTATTTCATTCCGAAAATATCTGTGATGTCTTTTCTAAACAAATATCTAAATCAAAACTCAATTATAAAAGATATGTTCAATATCTTTCTAACCGATATTTTACATGTTTGCCTAAACGAGATAAATACAGTGTCATTCCTACTATGTATGGTATCATTGTAACCGTGACAATGTGTGTGATGTTAATGTGGGGTTGTGAAAGACGAGATAAAGTACGCCACATTTTAAGAAAAATTATTCACTCATATAATCCAACATTGATTTTGAATGATGTCTATAAAAGTCAAGAGATACAAAAAAATATTATAGAATTGCTTAAAACCTCAAACATCGTTGAAAACCTAACCCTTTAGATAAAAAATGAATGCCAATTTTGATTTCGATAATATGGAATTACATAATTTTGATACTTTTATGGAACCTCTCTTAAAGTACATTTCTCCAGAACACCTTTTAAAAACAGTCCATCCGAATTTATCAATATACCAGAGAGTTGAAAAATGGCGTCAACTGGAAAAAAGTAAGAATGTAGCATGTTGTTATAAATGTCACCAGTCAAATAAACCACTACACCTCCTCCAAATACCAACATTACGAAGACTTGCAGATGAGTCAATCGAATCTCATCACTTTTGTGATGACTGTATTAAAAAATGACGATTTATGTTTATTCCAATAAACTCTTAAACTCATCTACTAACTTGTATATAACACAAAATAAAAAGAAATATAAAACTATAGCCTATGTCATTCCAATAAATTCATTTAACATTGATTATGAAACTGTAAATTTTAATAATGCCCATAAACACAAACAACAACAACAACAACAACAGTATAAGATTGTTTTGCCTCATTTACAATATATTATAATTTGGTACTTACACAAATCTTATGTTCCTATTGACCAGGTTAAATTTCAACAATTAGTGAGTGTAGCTTCTACTTTATTATTCAGAATTAATATAGAAAAAGGAAAAGGAAAACTCCCATCCTTAGAAACATGTATATCATCCATGTTAACTTCTGTTTTGGGGCATTCACTACCTTTCTTGATGCCATCTTTTATCAAACTCATCTATCAAATTCCACATATTGTAATAGAATGGGATAATGAAAAGATTTTATCACATCAGTTACTAAAAGAAGGGAACCAAAATTTATTTTCACCACAAATATTTAAGACATTTGATATAGATATATGTTAATTATACTATTGTTGTACAAGAGTCACAGTTGTTCCTGCCTGTTTATCCCATTTGGATAAAGCGTGGAAAATCTTGTGATCATGAGAAAATGGAGACCACAGAGTTCTCCCTTGTCAAATGAGTGGGAGGTATGATAGAACATTTATTTTTAAAGAGGATAATTTTGTCAGGCTATATATAAGACAAGAGCAGCTTCATACTTGCTCAGTTGCTCTCTATCCACGTGACCAGGTTAGTGATTTTTAATGTATTTTTAGGAGATGTGTTGGCAGCTCAAGCAGACCAAAGAGGTGGTACATTTCAAATCTTTTGTATATTATTTTAGAACCAGATTTAAGAAAGCCATCAGAGATTGTGTTTACAACAGACCTACATAGGTTTACAACGGACATACAAACTCTTTATTCTCTGAAAATATGGATGGGATCAAACAAAGAAGGGAAACCACTAGTATCACAATATTATTTCAAACTTAGATGAAAGATATACAATATTATGTGATTATAATTTTGATGGAAAATTGGAAATAACAAGCAATAAAGTGGATATAAATCCTTTATCAAAGACCCAATCCTATTTCTAAAGATGGTTCAAGCTTCAGAAGAAGAAAAAGAAGCTTTAGTGCAAATCGACGGAATATCGATTCCACCTTTGTCGACATACTACAAAAGTTATTATGAAGAAGAACTTTTGTTAAGAGAAGCACAAAGCTATTTTGGGCGAGATAAATATTTTAGTTATTTGATGTTTGAACCCATTCATTGGAATTCCACTGGACAATTGATTCCAGGGATGATCATCCTCTTTTTCTTCATGTGAAACAAAAAATTGTCCGACTATAACATATATGGAACAAGACATGAAAAAATTATATTATGAAATTATTACTGAACTACTTTATTATGGTAAAATATGGTTTAAATATGAAAACTACTCTTTTCGTATTTTTAGGGACAGTGATGAAGACTGTGACAATATATGCTTTATTAACTTCAAAAGCATTGACAGAGTTTAGGAAAAGTTGTAGTTTAGTAGCCCAATGCACTCGGAAAATTGTAAATTCTTTTTGGGGGAATACTGAAACCGAATATTGGAATGTAGCCACATTGCATGAAAAGATGGATACCACCATTCCAATTCATTTACAACATTTAATTTTTAAAAATTAATCTGAAAACTGTATGAAAAATGTTGATTGAAATAAGGAGGACTCAACGAGCGAGAAGTGACTTTTTTTTTTTTTTTTTTTTTAAGAGAGTTTCCTGTCAATATAAGACAGAGCCGCCCTCTCTTGCTTCATAGTTGCTCTCCATTCATGCGAGCAGGTCAGTGTTCTCATTTCATTTGATAGGGGGGGGGGGGGGGGTGGGTGGATCTCCTGATGGTGTGGCTGTCATATCTGTTATTATATTGAAAAAGGGAGAGTGACTATTGTTTGCTCATGGTTCTCACGCAACTAGGTCAATCAGTCTCCTTATTTCTTCTACTATAACAGATTTTTTTTAACAGACTGTGACAGGCCGAGATGTAAGAGAGCTGTGAGGATACTAACCAACTAAGGAAGAGTCGTTAAGTTTCTTGTGGATTCCCCTCCCATAGCAATCCAGGATGTTGCGGGAAAGAATCAAAAGTAATAGAGGAGGAGAAAAAACATCTGGGATACCAATATCCACATACACAGCTTTAACAAAAAAAAATTGAGATAATTTTCAACATTCTTTTACCAGAGAGGCCATTTAGGGGTAAATTGACATTTTATTAGAGATTTTTTTTTTTTTTTTTTTCATAATGAATCCTTTCGACAAGATGATGTTTACTACGGAATGTGAGAATTTCAAATCTTTTGTACCTTCAATTACATCAAGTTTACAATTGTCTAACTATATTCAATACTTTTATAATTGTGGACTAAATATTACATTAGAACGAGATTTAAAATTACCATCAAATTTTTTGTTTGAAACAGAAATACAAACTCTTTATTCCTTGAAAATATGGATGGGATCTAACGAGGAAGGGAAAGCACTAGCATCACAATTTCAATTTATACTACGATGTCAAATAGAAAACGAAGGATTCTTCATCGAACTTATTTCAAATATAGATGAAAGATATACAATATTATGTGTTTATGACGAAAATTTTAATATAAGAAGCAATAACAATGGATATAAATCCTTTGCCAAGGACCCTCTTACATTTCTAAAGATGGTTCAAGCTTCAGAAGAGGAAAAAGAAACTTTAAGAGAGATGATGCGAATCGATGGAATATCAATTCCACTTTGGTCGACATACTACAAATGTGATGAAGAAGAATTTCTGTTAACAAAAAACTATTTGAAGCGAGATTTTTATTTTAGGTACCTGATGTTTGAACACATTAATTGGAAATCAACTGGACAATATGATGTTTATGAAAAATGGGTGAAATGTTTTGAAAAAGAGGTTGATAATTCCTGGTATCAAATCAACCAATATAGTTTATGTAAAACCAAAAAATGTCAGACCATAAAATATATGGAACCATACATGAAAAATTTATATGAAACTTTGGTTAATGAAATTAATGACAGATGGTTTAAATATGAAAACTATTCTTGTCGCATTTTTAGTGATGGTGATGAAGACTGTGACAATATATACATCATTGACTTAAAATTTTGTAATGACTTCAAAAGCATTGACAGAGTTTATCATGTGGAAAAAACTAAAAAATATAATGCACTAATTGCTCGCTTAGGGGGTGAAAGAATATGGATCATTTTTTATCGAAATGATTATCATCTATTACTCTTATTATAAGAGAGAATGTATAGTTTTTGTAACCCGTAATCCCAAACTCTTTATAAATATAATTCAAACTGGGGAAAAGGATAAAATTTGTAGTTTTATCTTGAAAGATGAGGGTTTATTATCATCTCAGATGAGGAAAAATTGTAGTTTAGTAGCCCAATGCACTCGGAAGATTGTAAAAAGTTTGGTTTCGGATACTGAAACAGAATGTTGGAATGTAGCCACATTGCATGAAAAGATAGATACCACCATCCAAATTCCCCATTTACACCTTAAACAATTCATACTTAATGAAGGTCTAGAACATCTAATGATTGGATTCTGGAAGAGAGCTGTGGAAGATTTAAAGTATTATGTATTTAAATAATTATAAGTTGATAATGGAAATAGTCTCCCAAAGAACAACTGATGTCTGAAGAATGGGAAATTAGTGATACTTGCCGCTTTCACCAGTTGCTTTCTTAAGAGACTTTCCTAGATTAAACAACCGACCCACAATGATAAATTAGAGTGATCTCACCGAGGTGGTTGGGAGCTGCTTTTTTTTTGGGGGGGGGGGGGGAGCCAGATTTAAATTGGCCACCAAAGTGTAGAGAAACATGCTGGCGCAACTCTCGAATGTGTACTTAAGTGGGATAAAAAAAACTTAAGCTCATTCTCACTATGGAACTAAACGAGGACAGACGGATGGTGGGTAGCATTGTGAGATAAAATAAATAAAATAATAATAATAATAATAATAATAATAATAATAATAAACAGTGTAATTGTAAATCACTCCTTCTTCAGTCAGGAATGGCACAGATTAGTGATGACAACACTATCTGTGAGTCTGCTCCCGAACCCTCCCCCTCCAAATGGACAGCAGCACCACCATCAAGTGAGGATTCTCCCGAAACCCACCCCCCCTCCAAATGGACAGCAGCACCACCATCAAGTGAGGATTCTCCCGAAACCCACCCCCCCTCCAAATGGACAGCAGCACCACCATCAAGTGAGGATTCTCCCGAAACCCACCCCCCCCCCTCCAAATGGACAGCAGCACCACCATCAAGTGAGGATTCTCCCGAAACCCCCCCCCCTCCAAATGGACAGCAGCACCACCATCAAGTAAGGATTCTCCTGAACCCCCCCCCCCCTCCAAATGGACAGCGGCGCCATCAAGTAAGGATTCTCCTGACCCCCCCCCTCCAAATGGACAGCAGCACCACCATCAAGTGAGGATTCTCCCGAAACCCACCCCCCCTCCAAATGGACAGCAGCACCACCATCAAGTGAGGATTCTCCCGAAACCCACCCCCCCTCCAAATGGACAGCAGCACCACCATCAAGTGAGGATTCTCCCGAAACCCACCCCCCCTCCAAATGGACAGCAGCACCACCATCAAGTGAGGATTCTCCCGAAACCCACCCCCCCTCCAAATGGACAGCAGCACCACCATCAAGTAAGGATTCTCCTGAAACCCCCCCCCCTTCCAAATGGACAGCGGCGCCATCAAGTAAGGATTCTCCTGAAACCCCCCCCCCCCTCCAAATGGACAGCGGCTCCATCAAGTAAGGATTCTCCTGACCCACCCCCCCTCCAAATTGACAGCGGCTCCATCAAGTAAGGATTCTCATGAACCCCCCCGCTCCAAATGGACAGCGGCGCCATCAAGTAAGGATTCTCCCGAAACCCCCCCCCCCCCTCCAAATGGACAGTGGCGCCATCAAGTGAGGACGGGATATACCGGCCACAGGTGCTGGATGACTCTTTTTATCCAGCCTCTGTTAATGATGTGATTGTGACTATCGCCGTTGGGCATTGTGTAGTGGATTATGAAGATATCCCCGACTTTATTGCACGCATAAGGAGCTTAGCGGAGATTGAAAAGCAGCAGTATGAGGCTACAAATCCCCCCCCAAAAAACTGCAATAATTTAGTTGAAAGAATGATGAAAATACGAGCAGTAGAAATGTTATATGATAACTTCCGTTTGGAGTCACAGATCATAACGCCTGTTCACCTCGGTTTGGGAAGAATGGAAGTATGCTACAGTAAAATTGAAAGTGTTATAGAATGGGTTAAGGTAATGGCAGAGATTGCCAAAAAATATGCAGGAGTGGATTTAAGCTTACCTGAACATTTGAGATTACTCAATCAGAAAGTTTATTTACAGAATGAGTTTACAGCTCTCTACAACCCTGATTATAAAGGATGTTGCACTGAGGTAAAACAAGATGGAGAAAATGAACATTGGACGATGACTTCTATATGGAAGCTTTGTATTAACTAGCTACAACAGTACAACAAAGCCTTCAGAAGATTGGTCCAAGAAATACATTATTATTTTTTTTAATTAATTATTCTGTTCTGAATCTTGTTGTAATCATATGATTTTTTACTAATAATTAACAATTTTTTTTTAATAAAAAATTACAATAATGGTCATAACCAGTGAAAATGTTTTCTAATGTGGTAGGAATGACATCTTTTGGAATTAATCATATCTTACCACAAAAGTTGATACATAAACAATGTAAATAAACTATTAAAATAACCGACCTTCAGCACAAAATGATAAGGCTTATCTTTTTTTTTTCCTCTGATTGAAATATGAAATATATATAAACATTAATTTGCACAATATGTCTGTAAAAATTTAATCTATCATACATTTGATTTTACAGGTGATAGATTGGATTGAACATTATGACTGGCACCAACATATGGAGAAAAGTAATTTCTGTTTTTAACAAGTTTATTGAAAATGAAAATCATCGGTTTAGGCCACTAGGCAATGATATTATAACCAAAATAACAGACACTAGCAAAATATGGGAAAGTCCGGTTGCAAAGATTATGTGGCGAAATCTGACTTATGAACAAAAAAAATATATAGTGAGACCAGACACAAAACCAGAATATGAGATGGGTTCAACCATTCAAAAATTTATTACGGATCAAAATGTTCGACTACTCATATCATCACCCTCTAATGGTTGGACTCAACTTGAACAAGAACTACGTCAATTGGAATGGAGAGGTGAAGCCTTTGTGAATGGTGAAGAGATTACTAGTGGTGGAACTGACTGTTATAATCAAGTGCTGATAATGACATCTCCTAAAAGTTTTTTTAAGAATATTTCAACATACAAGGGTGATAAAGTTATTTTTTTATTTGATCATCAGTCTTACCTGACCCATACAAAATGTGATTGGTGTGAGAGAGAAATCTGCAATGGTAATTATCTGTCCAAAATTTTGACAAGAAAATGTTTTGTCTGTGATATTTGCCAGAAAAAGTTCTTTGCAATGTACTACTTAGTAATACATTTCAACACACAACATGCATATGAAATACCGTGCCATGTGTGTGGGACAGTTTTATTGAACAGAGGCTGTCGAAAAGTCCTTTTTGATAGTTCTTTTTTCAGAATTTGATGAAATTCCCACTCGTGGTGGAAAGTTACCAAAGTTATTTATAAGAAAATTCAAAGATAAAATATCATCTTCGAACGCTGCAGAGTGGTGGAATTTTATCTTGAATGCAGATGAAAAGAAGATATACACAATAATAACACCAGATGAAGAAAAAAGGCAGTTGGAGAAACAGATTGATTTCTCACTAGATGTAAAAAGGAATAAAATATCCAAGAAGTTTTCTTCAATTTACCCATTGGAAGAAGAAATTTTGTATATAATTATCTGTCTTCATATTTTTCCTGATGTGTGTAGAATGCTACGAGGAGTATTTGATCGTTATTTGCCACTAGAAATAGAAATAGATGCAATTATTAAATTCACAGGTGAAGGTTCTCTTGTAAGTGTTTTTGCTGGCAATGCATTCATTGAAAATCTATTGAGATTAAGAAATGTGGACGTGAAAGCTACTGATAATTACTCAAACATAAATTTTATATCATGGATGGAGGTTGATAATATAAATATCTCTGAGGCAATTAATAATAAATATCATCCAGATGTTCTTTTAATGACATGGCCACTAGAAAAAAAGAGTTCAATCCCAAGTGCAATGGCTGAGGGTAGTTTTTATATGAGCACTTCAGGACATTGTGAAATGATAGATGAACTCAACCTAAGTGAAAGAGAACCTTTAAAGTATGAATATTATAGTGATGCCTTATATGCTATTAAAGAGTTTAAGGGAAACAAGTTCATTTATGTTGGAGATAAAATGTTTTGTTGTGAGTGTAATGCTCTTTTTTCCCATTATCTAGAGGAAAATTTTGAAAAGGTGAATAGTGGAATTACATTATCCAAAATTCACTTCTATATCAGGAAACCAACAAATTGATCAAACTGTTCTAATAGACTATATTATTAAGGATTAGTTTTTAACTAGAAGTTTAATGCTATTATTATACTTTGGATGTGTAAAAATGTGTAATAAATGCTGTTTTTATATCATAGCCTACCTAAATTTGAGAAGTATGACACACGTTTTTTTTTTGTTTTTTTTTATTAGAAATTATAAGTGTTTAAAATTATTTTAAATATTAAAATTGAATTCACATCAGGTACTGACTCTGTATGTTTTTAATTAGAAATTATCAAATAATTATTCAAATTATTTTGTATATGAGATAACAAATAAGGGGTTATGCATTCATAAATTTTTCTATTTACCATATTATCTCCAAGAATATATAAAACTGTACCAAAAACAGATGTCATAAGTGTAATTGTAATTAGTTTTAATATAACTTTTGTTTGCCGATTATTTATAATGTTATTTGAATTTTGATTATTAGGTTGGTTAAGGTTGGTGGAGTTGGAGGTAGGACTTGAGATCGGGTTGGTGTTGCTGGGATTAGGGTTGTTGCTGGAATTATTAGGATTGTCACTTGAATTATTAGGGTTGTTGCTAGAATTAGGGTTAGGGGTGTTGCTGGGGTTAGGGGTGTTGTTGGGGTTAGGGTCGTTGCTGGGGTTAGGGTTGTTGCTGAGGTTAGGGTTAGGGTTGTTGCTGGGGTTAGGGTTGTTGCTGAGGTTAGGGTTAGGGTTGTTGCTGGGGTTAGGGTTAGGGGTGTTGCTGGGGTTAGGGTTAGGGGTGTTGCTGGGGTTAGGGTAGTTGCTGGGGGTAATAGTTTCTATACTAACTATAGTCATTATATATTTTTATATATGTATAAATAAAAGTAAACAATTAATATTATTATTATGATAAATAACAAAAGTATAATAGTATTATGGTAATTATAATATATTTATATATTATATTATATATATATATATATATATATATTATATATATATATATTATATATATTATATATATATATATATATTATATTATATATATATTATATATTATAATATATAAATATATTTGTGGGATGTATAACGGTGTAATGTCTAAGAGAATGTTCTTGAAGTTCCAATGATATTAACCTCAAAATCGAGCCAGTTTCACAAACATAAATAAATTTTTTATTAAAATTTGGGTCAATGGGATGTATTTTTGAATTAGGATATAAGTAGGTTTTAGCTAAATTATAATTATGTGGATTACATAGAGCTTTACATCCTTTATTAAAAACTGCTTTCTCAAAAGATGAAGTTTCCAATAAACTTTCAATATCCATTGAATTACTACAGTTCCAATATAACTGCTCATCTGGAATGGTAGCTAAAGGATGGGAAGCATCTTCTATAATATTTTTTTTTTCATTGTCTACTAAACTTTCATTACAAAATCTTCGTTTATATTTGTCTCTTATGAGAAAAATTCGATCTCCAAAATTTACAAGACTATATCGAAAACATCCAGTATTAATTTTATTATGTAAACGCATAAATTCTATAAAACTCTCACTTGTTTCTAATTTGGAAATTTGTTTTAGAATGGAACAGTATGGATAAATTTTAAACCACTCTTTAAATCTTGTCCAAATTAGAATTGCCTGGATATTATTATATATATTATCATCATTAAATATTGTACATATAGATTTTTCATCATATATTTCACAATCATTAAGACACGTAAGCAACATATTTACATCTTGTAAATAATTACAATAAATATAATATGGATATTTAGTCTGAATATGTATCCGGAACATTTTTCGTACTTTTGTTCCATATATAAATGTTAATTTTCTTAAAAAATAAAGGTCACCACAAAGAAGTGCTTCTATATTTGCTTTGAAATTTTGAATATTAGTTTTGTTTGAAAATGCTAAGAGATTTGGATCAATGATTTTTTGAATATTTTCATCTCCTTTAATAATAATATCATTAAAATCATCTAAAATCTTCTTTATAATAGCTATATCATTTATATCTTGAATTTGTCCATATAATTTACCTATAGGAAGCAATAATAATTGATCCAAGGTATTAATAATTTTAGTTTCTTCCTGTTTATTCATTTTTTATTTGAAATTACATTACTTTAAGTTTTAGAATATACAATTTTTTCAGTAATATATACCATATCTTTTTCAAGAACTGTTTTTGAATGGTTACGAAGAAATGGAATAAAATCAAAGAACTGAGCAGCATTTTCTTCGTTAACCAATTTTTCAAAATTCGAAGGTGTAGTAACATCACTGAAACCTAGTATTTGATGTTTTCTGTATGGAGACTGACTTATTAGTTGACGCATTTGTGAAACTGTCAGAAATACTTGACCAACAAATATACGATTGAGCTGTAAATCTTCAGACCTAATCCACATTGTATAATCCAAATTTGGAGTTAACATGTTACCTAGGGCAAAACTTCCCGATATATGGCTAATATCACCTAATTTTTTTTTGAAATTCTTGATAATATCTGTTAACACCTGTATCACCCATGAGGTAATGTCCTAATACATACTGAGGCGAGCAAGATAAAAAATGTTTATCAAATTTTTCAATAATAGCTACATTACTTCCTAATTTAGATTTGTATTCTTTTACATATGTGATAAACTTATATAACTTTGAATCATAAACTAACGGAAATTCTTCCAAATCCCTATTTTTTTATTTCCAATATTTTGGGGATTGTATAAATGTAACAAATAGGTATTGACATTTTGATGTTTCTGTGCTTATGTAATTTTAAAATATCACACTTTGATAAACTGATCATTGTCTTATTTGATCTTATTATTTTTATATTTGAAATATGAAAGTGTTACCACCTCCTCCAGCCTTTGGGTCATCTAATCTCACCACCTCACAGTCGATATTAGGGAATCCAAAGAAGTTTTTAAAAATTACAAAACATGATGAAAATATAACTAATATATTTGAAAAACTTTTCCAAGATAATGAATTGAAAATAAAGGAGGGTATTGAACATTTATCTACAACTATGATTCAAACTTCATTGGAACACGTCCGTATTATTAGTCCACCTAGTACAGTGCAATGGGATATAGAGAGTGTGAGATGTGCTATGAATAAAAACAATTGCCCTACACATGAGAGAGAGAATGGAGAAAAAAAAGAGGGATTACAGTTAACTCCACGAGAAGCTCAAATGATATTATCAGATATATCATCATGTAATGCTAATGTTAATGATAATATATTTTATCAATTATTTTTAAAAAGTCTTACCTCTCCAGATTTACCATCGCGAAGAATAGTCACTAGACTAAATATTTAATTATACAAAAAATGTGTATGTATTATGATATTTTATTTTTCGTTATTCTTACTATTCTTAGTATTATTATTTGGTTTTATTTATTTATATATTTTTCACCAACTCAGATTGAAGTAAGTAAAAATCTGATACTAAACAATAAAAGAAAGACAATAGAAAAAGAATCTTTACCACTCATACCATACTCTATGGCTGTTTATAAACATAATAATAAAAATACTAAAAATGAACGTGAAAATGTTTTTGTTCATATTATGCCTCAAAATTATCATTTTTTCGTAGAACAAGGCCAACTCATCTACCATCCTACTTCCCCCCCAAAGAATAATATATGTTGTACATTATCAGAATTTCCTGAAATAGCATATGTTTTTTCTGTGGAAGAGTCAACTACTTCTTTAACTATTCCCCAAAAAACCAAAATGTGTCGCCGACCTCTTGAGTATCTAAAAAGTAACATATATACACTAATGACATATCGTTTACAGACACACCATTTAAAAAATCCACTAAAACTTCTCCATCATCTCGCACTCACAGGACGTATAAAATTAATAAAAAATGATAACTAAAGGAGAAAATATTTATTTACTTTATTTACAAGATCCCAAAAGAAATCGACATTATCTTAAACGAAAACGAAAACGAAAAAGAAAAAACGTAATAAGGATAAAAAAAGAACATCATTACAAATGTACAGTAAATTCCATGAATTATCTAACATCAATAATTGCTATGTTGATAATAAAAACTTGGTAGAAGCTGAAGTATATATTTTATGGAATTATGATCACATCACTATAAAAAATGAAGACCAGGAAGACTGTTATCTCCAACAGCAAAATCTCCCAGAAGCTTTAGCCATATATTCCAAATATGTCCGCTTTACTTGTCCAATTTGTTTAAATGAAAATAGCGATAAATATCTTATAATGTTACATTGTGGGCATGGTATATGTATTTCTTGTTACCAGATGGATAACTTTGACAAGTTATTTTGTGCCATATGTCGATGTAATAATCCACAAGTTTTAAAGGGTATTGGTTCCTCTCAATAATTGTTTAAATATTTCCAAGTGGCTGTATACTGAAAAGTTGGTATAGATATAGCTTTTACGAATTTGGGAAAGTTGTTGATTAAAAAATTTTCCTCTTTTAATGTGATTTTTTAAAATACATACTACACTAATACTATTATCTTCGACCGATATAATAACATATGTTTTTCCAATTGATTTAATAAATAGTATAGCTACTAATAAAATTTCTCCAATTTCCTGAGAAACATTTATTTTTAAAATACCGTTACTGGTGATACTCAACATATTTGTATCACTTTATTTAAATAGATTACAGATATTGTTTGTAATGAGGATAAATTTGGTTGTGTTACCACATTCTGTTGACATTTTAATCTACCCTCAGGTGCTACAGGGGGGGATGAGAATAAGAGAAAACATTCTTCTTCCAGATTGGGAACTTTTTTCCATAAATGAGGTATAATCTGAGTGTTTAGTACATTCATGAAGTTTGAATTCTTTATTAGTATTTCCTCGCTCGCAAATTTCATTAGTAATTGACGCATCCAATAAGAACTCGGCATCTTGAATGTAGACATTAATTGTGGCTGTTAAAAAAACACTTGGGGCAATATTTATACTCGATGGGAATATTAAGAATCCAACAGAAATATCCTGAACATTGTAAACAATAGTAAATTTTTGTATTAGATATATCCAACATTATATTTTTTAAATAATACAAAAAATAACTACAATGAATAGTAATAACGGCTTACAACATGAAAATAACATACTTTTAGAATTAGATAATTTAATAATTGAACAATATATTGATGAAATTGATAAAATTTATAAAAATTAGGAAAATTTTTGTTCAATATCTCGATTATATTCGTTATGTTCTAAAATTATGAATATATTTAATATAGCCTCTATATTTTTATCTATTTTATTACCATCACAAAATTATAGTTTAATTTTTAGTTTAGTCGGTATATCATTAAATAGCATGTTTAGTATTGATTTGCGTAAAGAAAAACTTCAACAAATTGTATCTGTATATTATCTCTATATTATTCCTGATTTAGAAAAGTTTATTTATGATAATATAAGCAAAGATATACGACAAATTCGGAATTTTCAACATGAGATAACTGCAGGGAACATTAATAACAAAATTAGTAATATTAACAATAATAATAATAATAATAATAATAATCCTAGTCTTTCTTGTTTAGATAAAATTGCTCAAATGAAAGAAATTATAACAAATAATTATACAAAATATATGGGTGAAATGTTTTCTGTGCCTGTAAGCTTAACTTATGTAAATTATACCAGTATTATATTGTGCTTCAGCACATATATATTCCTATTCATTACTATTCCTCTAATACACATATACTTACCCCCTCTAATATAAAATTTTTGGTAAATATATAAAAAAATGGATGAACATGTTATTGATCAAATATTTAGTAAATACCTAAACCAAAGTGATTTGGAATGTATAAAACAGGAATTCAATCGTCCTATTTTTAATCCACGTACGCAACGAGAAATTATAACATATGTCGAAAATGAAGATGAAGAAACCAATAAACAACAATCTTCTCCTCCTATATCCACACTACAAAGGCGCAAAAAAAGTTTATTACTTAACCCATCTAATTTGAAGAATTACAAGTGTACGTTTGAAATAATTGGCCGTTTTAAGCTTCAGCAAGTCGGTCGGGAGGCACCGGTTACACCAGATTTGATAAATATATATAATGTATATTTAAATCGGGATGCCAATTTAAAATATATGACGCTGACGCGTCTAACCAACGTTCGAACACTAAACAAGTACATCGTAGGTCCCATTCTTGGACAAGAAATGCGTCTTCCTCGTACATCTGTTAATTTACGCGGTAACAATAAGCCTATTTTAGATAGCCGATTGATCTCTCAGACGGTTGCTAGAATATGGAATTTTTTTCAGTCTGAACATGCTTACAAAATTTTACTTATATACCATACAGGTCTTCGAGCCAAAGAAGCCAACATTGTAACTTATCGTAATGTAGATGCATATTACCCAGCCACTCAGACTGTCGTTTTGCCAGTAGTATACAGTAAACACGGTAAGGATCGCAACATTCCCTTATTAAAAGGAGGGGCTTCCACTTTTTTTATTCAATACCTCATTCCCTATGCAAATAAGAAGATGTTACGATTAACTCTACTGAAATATCCTGGGACAAATATAGCTGATCATTTGGATAAACCTATTTTTGATTCTAGTTACCAGAGTACACATAAAGTTTTTAAAAGTTATCTTTGGAAAGTTGCTAAAGAAAGAAATCAGAAATTATCTCCTAATGAAGAATATAGTGTTCAAGAAGATTTAAAAGGGGGCAGGTCTCCATTCACTCCGAGCTGATTTTGCTACACGTACTTTTAACAGTCTTTCAAGACAATTAGGTAAGAATCATATTTTACCTTTTAAAATTATTAGTGAAATTTTAGGACATTCAAACGTTACGGAATTTTTAAAAAGTTATATTAATCAAGGTGAAATAATAATGGAAGGTGGAAATGAAGAAGATGAAGAATTTAGTGGTGAGGGTGGCGTTGGTGAAGTTAACCAATTGCTTACAAATGATGAAAGTATTCACTGGGGTAGCAATGCACGAATGGCCCTACGACACCGTTATCGTCATATGAATGTAAATACAATCTCTAATTTGGAAGATCACACTTACCCATTGGCATCTAAAGAAGCTTCATCAACCATAAATAATAATTCTCTATCAATATCTAATAATAATAATAATAATAATATACTTACTAATACAATTACAAATAACCCTATTGAAAATATTGGTACAACTATTACTATTGACACTGCTACGACTAATGCTGCAGTTAATAATATTAATAATAATATTATTAATAATAATAATAATGATAATAATAATAATAATAATCGAATCGTATATATATAAATAAAAAAATATGTAAATAAATAATTAAATATATATTATACTATATATAACATGCAATCTTCTAACATTTATAATATATATATATATAAAAAATGGACAATAATTGTTTATTGTTAGCTTTCAACTACATTCAAAAAACATCTTATGAACCAAATGATAGTTACTATAATCCCCGTCTTTATAAAAATCATATTCTTTATGAAGCTTCTGTTTTAGTAGTAAATATGTCTAATGGTTTTTGTAATGTAGATAAATCAGCTTTTCATTTCCCTCTTAAAAATATTTATACATCTCTACATTTAAAGGCAGATGAAGATGAAATGATTAGTGATGATGACGATGATGATTTGAATAAGTGCCTAGAATTGTTAGTAACCAAGTTTAATGTAAAATATGCCTGGGTTTATGGAATTAATAAAATCCTTTTTAAATTACCGGTATTGCAGTATCTTACTATCTTTAATATAAGGAGTTCAACTATCTATAAATTTGGAGAAGAAATTAAATTAGATGAATATTCCATACCAAGACCTATACAAGTTTATAATAAACGTAATAATTTTCCACCACCTTCACATAGTATAACTAATCTTTGTCAAATGCTCTCCAAAAATTTAATTAGAGGATATCAAGATTCTTTGAAGACTATTAATTTTTATGCAGATAGTAAAAAGAACCCAGATTGTAGACATTTACATTGTTCTTTACATTTCAAAGCCACCAAGAGTAATTCAACGTGTGCATGTTTATTAAATGAAATAAATCGCCTCATTCTCATGTTTTTATCCGCCAGTCAAGATCTATATTTAACCGAATACAAAGAATATATTAAATGCAATCCAAATCACAATGAACGCTTTTGTCAATTCATGGCTGGACGTGAAGTTGAATTCAAACTACAAACGCTACTACTCAGTATGATTTATCCCGAAAAATTTCATTGGGACTGTTATAGAAATGAAAATGGGATTTATGTGTCAGTAAAACTAATAGATTATCCAAGGAAAAATATAGATAAATATAAATTAATTAAATGGCAAACTAGTCAATTTTCTAAGCTTATTATGACGGAAAAATCAATCAATCATCGAGATTCTAATTTCATTCAAAATATTATGATATTTTTGGGGTTTGATGAAATATATAATGTACATTTATTACCTTAGTAAATAAAAATGGAATCTATTATTAATAGTAATTTATATTTACCTACATCATCTGATGATTACTCAAGAATACTATCTTCAGATTCAATATCGTCATTACCTTTATTTTCACAAATTTCTTTACAACCCGAACCCGAATCCATACTTGAACCTGAACCCATACTTGAACCTGAACCCATACTTGAACTTGAACCCGATCCCATACTTGAACCTGAACCCATACTTGAACTTGAACCAAGACCTAAACCTAAAATGGAACCAGAATCAAAACTAGAACAACAAAAACAACCAGAACTAACAGATTTGCCATCTCCTAGACCACATTTCCCAAAAAAAGATAGAGGTAGTTTATATAGTCATGTATTTGATTATAAAGTGAAAAAGAATAATAAAGAATTACGACGATATCTATTGAAAATATACATTCAACAAAAATGTTCTCCTAAAAACAATGATGATGAAATGTCTAAATTTATTTATGAATTTGGTAATCAAAATCTAGAGGATATGGACGATGAAGAATTGAGAAATATTATAAATATGATAACTGGTACAAAATATATTATCAGATCACTCTTATGTTAAAGACTTCTTTCAATTATTTAAAAATGTTTCTGAACAAATTAAAGACATTGCTCTCCAGAAATATCCTCAGTATTTATCGTCAATAAACCTGATTTTTAAGCAGATTATAATTAGTTTACAACGAATTGAAAATAACAAGAATGAACATGTTGACAAATTATTAATGCTTCTTTCATTAGACATGAAAGATATGAAACACTATCAACCAACTTCTTCTAGTACAATAATAATACATGCCTTGGTTCAAACTGGAATAAGTTTAATTATGTCTGGTATAATAGAATTTATTAATAATCGGGGTAAGGTTCAGGCAGAATACGATGCCAATCAATTCTTTAATTTAAAAGAACATGATGAAGAATTAATGGAAAATGTTGAAGACAATGATGATAATCCAATAAGAAAAAGATTCAAACCTTCTTCATAAAAAAAATATTTAAACATCATATGTGTTCAAACATCAGGTACCTTAGAAAAATCTTACAATACATTATGCCTACTATACAGTCCATCTTGGATACATCAGTGACAATGAAACAGAAGTGAAGTGCATGTTGTATGATTATATAAAAGGAGTTGAATATCATCTGAGCCTTCAGTTTATTAGCAGTCAGGATGCCCTCCGCATCCTCTCCTTAAAGACAAACTGACATAATGGGAAATTACTTGGAGAAAGCTGAAACGAACCCCAAATCTAGAAGTCCAAGTCCCTTTTTAGAAGAGGAAACAATGGATGGTAGGTAATAATATGAATATATAGATGTTTATATACATTTTTTACAATATACCTTTTTTTTTCTTATTTTAATATGTTTATGTTTTTTTTTTTTATTTTTTTTTTAGAACAATCTACACAGCAGTTAATGTTGCCCCCCCCTCCCGCCTGAAATGGTTATAATAGAGGAAGATGATGAACAAGAGACGAATGATTTTGGGATATTGGAAATGGAACTCTGTATTATTAAAGAGAAGAATGTCGAAGGTGAAGAGAAGACTCACATAGTGTTCCAGATGCCAGCTAAAGTACCAGATTTATTATTAACGGGAGCGGATCCAAAGAATAATGTGTCTCATCAAGCAAGTACCTACAATATTCTCATGGCAGATGTGTCAGGATCCATGTTCATTTACTGGAATGGTGTAATGACAGGGTGGAACGAATATGTGGCACCTCATTTGGTAGGGAGAACGAATCTGTTCGTGTTTGTCAGTAAAGTTGAATTAAAACGATCAGAAACAAACCTAATAAATAGTGATTTTGCTTATGGTCAAACAGATTTCACTGGTGCCCTACAAACTATTGTACATGAAGTTTACCAATGTAAGGAGAGGTATATCAAAGTGTTTCTTATTACTGACGGCCATCATAATACAACATTGATTCAGCCAAGTCATGTTATTGACAAAATGAATGAGGTTGAGAATAAGATTTGTGAGGTTTTTGTGTTAGGTGTGGGATGTGACTTTCCCGTTCAGTATAGTCTGAATATAAGGTCGCGTTTGCACAATGGTAGTACCAATATGCCTTCACTTTTCTGGGCGAAAACGTCAGATGAATTAGAGGAAGAGATGAAGAAAATTGGTGGATACATATCTGATGGAACTTCACCGATCCTGAAGTTGTCAGTGAAAGGTTTCTTACTGCCAGGGGGTATAGCCAAGGACAAATTCTACCTGAATGAGTGGGTATATTTTCCCTGTGAACAAGAACAAGTGAAACAACTTAGATTAATATATGGTAATAATGGATGTCACATTTCACCCCAGTTTCGTCGTATATCATTATTTGAGTTGAATGAAGTATTTCGACAATGGAATTCTGTTATTATTCAAATTAATAATAAGAAAGAACCAGTTCCTTCAGATGTATTACCTTTAATGGAAAGAATTTTGAAATCAATTCAAGCTAGTGAGGAACTCAGTAGTAGATCTATTCGAGATCGGTTAGAACAAAAAGAATTTAAAAAATATGAATTAGAGTTACGATCCTTGCTTAATAAAATAAGAGTAATATTAACCACTGAAAAATTCCAAAATGAAAAAGATCTGGCTGAAACTATTCTGAGTACAACAGTAAGAGGTGGAAAATATGAAACTAAATGTCTTCAGATGAAAGGTCATTCAGATGAAGATTATAGAAATGATTGTAAAATGTTCATGGAGATTTATGAAGAACAAAAAAAGTTGATAATGCGCATTAAAAATGATCCAGATGATTATTGTCAAGTAACAATGACCTCCACTATATCTGACTTGCAAGGTCGAGATTTCCCCACGATGTTTAATAGTAATAATAAATATGAATTTTTAAAACTGTTTACGATCTCTGGCATTCCCGTGTATGCTCCACATAGTGACTCTGTAACAATCAATCCATGGTCATATAGTGTTAGAAGTATACTGAAATGGCCATATACTATCATGAGCCAGGTTGCCATAGAAAAGAGCAAAGTAGTGGAGTTGGTATCTGATAATAACTTTAATGCCTTAATCCCGATCTTTTCTCAAGATGCTTCCCAAATTATGGCCCCATTAATGGGTACAAGACTCTATGCGATGTGTGCGACTTATGCAATCACAAAAAATCCACACATTATTGATTTTGACATTCACATGGCAGCTTTAGGAGTGACCTGGATGAGGATTCTGTTTGAAAACCCAACTCAGCCTAGGCCCGAGTTTGTGCGATTGCGTATTGCACACATAGAAGCAACAGCAACATCGGGGTATCTCCACCGACCAAGTTTTAAGAAATATTGGCAAGTGCTTATCAATGACACGGCCCAAGCACTCATGACAGAGAGTTTTGAAAGAAATTTGGGGGAAAAACCCATAAAATGTGAGTCACTAATTAAACCTATGTTTATACTTTACTTACATCAACGAAGTGATGAGACTCCTCTAGAGGATAAAGTTGTTATCAAAGTTGTGAGGATGATTCTCTTAGAATACATTGCTCGTTGCCTTTCTAAATATAAGAAACAGGAAAAGAATTCCACACCCTTCACTGATTTCTTTGCCAAAACACTTGTTGATGAAAAGCTTAAAGAAGAATGGGTGAAGAACTACATTGCGACCTCAGAAAACCTAACCCTTAAGGATTTTTATACCTTAGAAGAGGTTGAGAAGACAGCCAGAAAACATTTTAAAGACGAGGACATGCAAAATATTAAGGAAAAGTTAATTGAACAGATCCCCATAGCTGTGGATATGAAAAAGGTAGAGAAGCTACGGGATGTTTTTCTGGCTGGAGATATATCTTGGTTTTCATTGCGAATTTTTGCTAAAGAAGTTGGTCTAAAGGAAGACGTTATTGACAATATGTTTAATGAATTAGTGATAACGTCCAAGCTTTAGTGACTCAGCGGGTTCACTAGGAGAATTGTCTCAATATTTACAAGGAGTTTGAAAATATAATTGTTCAACATAAAAAGGATTTGTGGTTGCAGGAATATTTATCAACACAGAGAAATTGTGCGCCCCATGACAAGGTCACAAATCCTAATAGAGGCTTCTGGACGAGGAGTTCAGGTAACAAATGATACTTTTGAAGAAGTGTATAAGAAATACCGACCAAATGTAGGGCTGTTGGGTAATGCTTGTCAGTGTCGAAATTGTCCTTTTTACCTGATACCCAGTAAAAGGTATAATCAACACTTACATGTAGCACGTCATTATTCTTCAAATTATCCTCATCATTTGCACTCGGCAGCCTATTTTTGCAGGCATGAAGACATACCAGATGCTATCTTGTGCCAAGAGTCTATTAGTAAGTCTCAATTAGATAATGCTTTCATTGAGGACCTTACATTTTTACTAAATATATATCGAGAAATGGCCCCCTACTGATGATTAATTATTTAATAATTCATCCAGGGCCACCCGATGTGGGTGGGCCAACTCAATTGTTATTATTTCTGTGACCACCTCTGTTGATTTTCCCCTACCTAAGCTTTATTAATTAAACTTGGCTCGTGCCATATTTAAGGTTAGTAGTAGTATCTATCATTCATGCCCTATTGTACTCACTACACAATTTTATGATATTAAATTGGGTGGTACTGTTTTTTTTATAATATAATTATTGTATTTATGTATGTAGTTAGAAAAATATATTTATTGGAATGGTTGATTTCCTTCATTTTCCCAGAGCATCTTCACACAAACTTTATAGCATATTAACACAAACAAGATTAAATCTGGCACACACACACACACACACACACACACACACAAACAAACAAACATTAAGGCATTCAAATAAACAATGTTTATTTATTATAAACACTTTAATAATAGTGGATATTCTATTTTCTAGTTCACTCTCTTGTTGGTTGGTGGAATCTTCTGTGTTAACATCTTACGCTCGTTCTTGAGGTACTAGATCACTCTCTTGTTGGTTGGTGGAAACTTCATTCTTCTGTGTTAACATCTTATTCTCGTTCTTGAGGTAAAACAACTCTTTCTTTTTCTTCCTCCCTTATATATTCTATTTTCTAGTTCACTCTCTTGTTGGTTGGTGGAAACTTCTGGTAGATAACAACATTCTTCTGTGTTAACATCTTATTCTCATTCTTGAGGTAAATCAACTCTTTCTTTTTCTTCTTCAAGTGTGTTTCCATTCTTTTCAATTTTTTAATCAACTCAGCTTGTCTCTGCCTAGGGTTAATCTGGGAAAGCATCTTCGTACAACTTTTTCTTGGAAGGGCAGCAAAGCGTGTGTGGTGGGCTGGCTGGATGGCCGTCCGTTAGTGGATGTAGTGAGAGTGGCCACGGATATTTATATATGTGGCTCAGCTAACACAGTGCTTCCGGCAACCAGCTATTAGTCAGAACCGGGACTTTTATGTGGTACTTATTACTATCTAGCTTATCTAGGCAATTCACAAACACAACGAAAACAACATATGTCCCATACAGTCCTGCCCTTTCGATAACCTACACTGAATACACTGAATAATAATTACCAAGGCAAAATTTAAAAAAATAAAAACATGCACACTTTTATTTAATGAAAATTACAATGGAATTAATATGGAATGAAACATGTCAACCCTTTGTGACCATTGAAAAAAAAAATCCTTATTCTTGCATCTTTCATATTGTTAAGCTAAACAATGTCCCAGGTTCTTTCCTAAGTCATGCATTTGAAAATAATTTAGTTTTATTATCTTCTTAGCATGAAATGTTTCAGGATTGTTGTTATGGTAGTTTACATATATTATGTGTTTCTTCATACCCTAAAAAGATCAGAATATTTGCTATGATATATGAATCTTGATAATTCACCCTTGTTTGCTTCATTATGTGTTTGTTAAAATTCCTAACCTCCCATTGAATCCAGTTATATTTATTTTTAACTAGAGAGTTTAGAATTGTTATGCCTAAATCCATTCCATTTATGTTTCTCCTACATTGCCAATGTATTTTCTCGGGCCAAACCATACTGAGCAACAGCGCTTGCAGTTTGTATTCGACTTCACGTTCAGCCATATATTGGCACATTCGTTCCTTATCCCTATGATTACTATTAATGTAATCTTTATATTCTGTCGTATATAGCTCTTGACTAGCCGATATGAACATAAGACTAAGGCGGTTTATTTCATTCAACAGACAAGCACACGTTGAACTACTCTCACCTTCTAAATGAAAATTACACTGTAGATCATTATTGCTGTTTTTATTTGTGGTATAGAAGGTAATACTCTTTGTGGAATCCTGGTATCCATTAATCAAATTTTGGGCGAGTAAATGACAAAGATTTGTAATACTATTTAAAACTGGTGGAAATGTATAAATATTACCCCGACGGTATAATACATTTCGAGATTCATTAAAAGATTTATTTATTGTTACTTTGTCTCCAAATGTGTGGATGTTCTTATTTCGGATATCGAAGACTGACAGATTTTGTAAAACAGGTAATTGGAATAAGATTTGATTATTTCCATAGACCCAGACATATTTTATATCATATTCTGACACCAAAGTTTCTAGACATTCGCTTAAGTTATTTCATTCTTCTTGATTTTGGTTTAATTCTTCATCTGTTATTTCATCTTTGTTCGTTTTTGTATTTATATCTAGATACCTATTAATGCATTTGAAGGGGAAATGAAAGACCGATTTATCTACATAACAATAACCATTAGCCATATTTACTACTGAAGCAGAGGCTTCGTATAGGATATGTCGTTTATGGACATATCCATTCGATTCAGAAAAAGTTTGTATATAATTAAAAGCCAATAAAAAACAATTTTCCATTATTATCAAACCTCTATTTTTTTAAAGAAACAAATGTATATAAGTATAGTTTAATATTATCAGATGATATAGTTTAGTTTATTGTTCATAGCGTTGTTTATAATAACAATACCTGTTGGTCTAATTGTAAAACTTATTGTTCAAAAATTATAAGTATAACCGTTAATCAATGCTTTTGGGGGTTCAAACCAGCATATGTTTGATATTCTGTTAAAATAAATTTTTTTATGAATTTATTATAACTAAAAAACAATAGGAAAAAAAGAAAAAAGTAGCAATGGGGTTAATACGAATTTTAGTTGCTATAATCCTAATTATAGTCGTTATAATAATTATTTATTTACGCGGAAAACGTATCAATGTCAGTAAGGCTATCAGACATGATCCGATTCATGAAACAACATTACAATCCACCATCAGTCCAACAACAACAAAATTCTCTGAAACATTACAAACCACCATCAGTCCAACAACAACAACAACAACAGCAACATCCTCTGAAGTACTTCAAGAAACAACATTACCATCCACCATCAGTTCAACAACAACAACAACAGAGTCCTCTGAAGAATCTAATATAATCATCTCAAAGTTGGAATCATTATTCTCCCCGTTTATCAGAGATATAAATACCTATAAAGGTCTCGTAATTATTCCTAAACCACCAATTTCGTATAATCCTAAGAATAGAATCGAAAGTGAGAATACAATCATTAAGCCTTTTAATAGCTTCCTTTTAAATTACAATAAAATCCACAGATATTTAGATAATAATATTGTCTCAAATAACACAAATTATGTATGGCAAAATTCTAGTTACGACAAGGGATATTACACCAAAAATCCAATTATTTTAATATTTCCTTGGAATATTAATGATTTGAAACCTAATGTTTATACAGATCAAAGTGAAATACAGGATGTTAAATTACAAAACCATATAAATGCAGTACGGACCAAATCACATAATAAAAGAAAAAAATTCGACATGGACAAATTGTGGATATCATGTACGCATGCGGCAAGTCAAGATATATTTATTCAGGGATTCTCTAAGTATGATTTTCCAATTAAAGAAAATTCATTACCACCTTTTGTGGTAATGAAACTTGAACTTCAAGATGGTAATAATGAGGAGGAATGTAAAATGGTGGCTAAGAACATTAATTCCTCAGAAACCTTTGCTAGCATTAAATTTAATATCTATGTGGAAATCTCGGAAGAAGAACAAGAAACAGGAGGAAGATCAGGACTCCTCCCTGATATGGTTTCCGATTATGAGTCCAGAAACGTAATATTCGAGAGAATGTAAAATTATGGTATCGTGTATTCAATGCAAGAAATAATTATTTTGAATGCTGAAAAATCAACATTGAATGTCCTATTCAAAATAATGTGCGTTTCATTTCATTTCAATAAGATAAAATTAACATTGGACTTCAAAATAGGTATTTTTTTCTCACCCCATAAAAAATGAGTGAAATTGTTAAACAATCTTGAGTATGGTACATTTCCCTGAGGATGGGACCTCAGGTTTAAGAGAACGTATAAATATAAAAACTTATTTAAACAATGTTTCTGCTAAAGATGATGATGAAACACGAACAATCATATTACTAAATAAATTGTTTCATTTATTTGATCTATCTGATCGATACATAAAATTAATAACTAAAACATATCCTCTTATTAAAAGTCAATATCAACAAAAGGAAACCATAGCTTTATTAAATAAACAATATGATGAGTGTAATATGGAAAAAAAATTCCTAGAGACTGCGATAGCAGAAAAAGAACGCAAAATACTCGATTTAAATAAACAAGTTGACAAGTTTACAACTGAAATAGAAAAACAAAAAAATATAATAAACAATTTAGAAATTGAAAACAATAAATATGAAGAAGAATTGAAAACCCAAATATTTAATTTAGATCAATTAAATGAATGTGAAGATAAAATTGAGGAAAAAGACAAACAAATAAAAGAATTTGATAATAGAAATATAGAAAAAGATAAACAACTAACTGAAAAAGACAAACAAATAACAGAATTAGATAATCAAATTAAACAGTTAAATATTCTAATTAATTCAAATAATACTGAAATAAAATCTAAAAACGTTGAACTTAATAAAAACCTACAACTATGTACCACACAATTATCTGAACAAAAACAAGAAATAAATAGAATAAATGAAGAATTAACTCAAAGTTATAGACATATTAATGAAAAACATCAACTAGAAGAAACTTACAAAAATGAACTTGAGAAATGTAACTATGAAAAACATGAACTAGAAAAAACCTATATGAAACAACTTGAGGAACAAAAACAAGCCCATCAGTGGCAATATGAGGAGTTATTATCACTCAAAACAAAAGAACTTGAGAAACATCAAAAAGAAGAAGAAACTTATAAACAACTTCAGGACCAAATGCTAAATAAATATAAGGAATTATTGGCGAATATAAACACAATAAATAATTTTAATAATACATTATTTAATAATTTAAAAAAAAATCTATATTATCAAATGATGATATAACTGAATGTTTTTCAAATATATTGTTTATAAATAATAGTTATTCAAGTGAAAAAAATAAACTAATTGAAGAAATAATAATAAAGATTATTGATCATTTTAATACAGAACACAAGAATTATATTCAACAAGAACACACAAATAGAATGGCTAAGTTAAATGACATTATTAACAATAGTAATTATAATAATAATGATCTACAACCGGAAAATATAGCAAATATATTATTTACTAATGAGGAAGAAAGAGGGTTATTTAATCATATACTAAATAGTTTCAAAACTAATATTACTGATGAAATAGTAGAAAAACACAAAAAAGAATTAATGCCTTATGTTGATTTAAATGTTGTTTTAAAGCGTCAGTTACAAGAACCAAATTATTTGGCTAAAATGTTAGTAGATGAACTTGCATCTATGGATTTAGTTAAAGAAAAGATAATAGAACAACTTGCGGATTTATACAAATATACAAAAGAAACAAATTATGAAGTTATAAAGGTATATACTTTTATTACAATTATATATACAATTTATCAGAACGAACTTAAAAAAGATTTTAGCATACGAAATATAAAACACTTTTATGTAATTATCTTGCAAGTGATTCACAAATCATATGGTGATACTTCTAAAATATTAGCCATTCAACAAATGCAGGAATCAGAAAATTCGATATTAAAACAAACAAATAAAGAAATGAATTCTAAAATGTTAGTCATGACTTCTGAATTAAAAGAATCGAAAATACATTTGTCGATGATTAATACAATTGACGTTTCTTCAGACTATGATGAAACTGTAGTAGAAAAGTTCACTTCTATTTTTAGAACTATTATTAATGAACTCGATGCTTACCTATCAGAGAAGTGCCGAAAAAAATATTTGTTATTAGCATTCGATCAGATTAAAGTAAAAGAAATATTTTGTAGGAATAGTGTTGCCAAAAATGAAATGAAACAATTATTCTATTCTCTTTCGAATCATATTTCTAAATTTATATTCTGCGCCCAGTTCTATAAAAATCTTGTTACGGTAATAAACGATAAAATTCTTATGCCTTCTATTCAATTAAACCTATATTTTTCACAAAACCTATATGACATCGATACTATGAAAACAGCTTTATTAAACTCCCAAAATATAAAGAAAGCTATTAAAACCCCTTCTGTTTTTCCCATTATATATAATATTAAGGGTTTAACACTGATTGGAGAAAAAATTAACATTAACGACGATGAAATTTACAAAAACCAAATAGTGTCTATTGATAACAAGGATAACAATTTAAAATTACTTACATTATTGAACAGTGATGATATTGAACAAGAAAAGAAATGGTTTATTGAAACACAAATAATAAAGAAGTATTTAAATGTAATCGGCGATGAAATCATTTTAAAAACAATTTCCTCTCAGAAAGTTTCATCACAGGAAACAACAAAAACATATAAAACAACAGATTCGGGGACAAAACAAAAAGATGCCAAACAACGATCAAAATTAAATACCCAAGACAGACGAAAAAATTAAATATTGACTCTGAAAAAGAATCAAAGAGGAAAACAGTTCATGAATAGGAGAGGAACAGATGGAAAGCAATTGGAAGAGGAAGTTGATATTAATCCAATAAATGACACCAGTTCATCAGTTGAAGGTAAAGAATGAGGATATTAAACCAATAAATGACACTAGTTCAATAGTGCTAGAAGAAAAGAAGGAGGTTGAAAAGGAAATAGAAGAGGATGTAATAATGCTAGACGAAAAAGACGAAAAGAAGGATGATAAAAAGGACTTTTTTTGTGGGGAGGGGGGGGATAATAATAAAAAAATTAAAAAAAGGAGTAGCAGGTCGGAGAGTAGGCAAATTAACTCAACTCCAAACAAAGAGGGAAAGAGAATAGAAAGATTTTAAGAAAACATTCAGCCTTTGATTATATACTACTTATCCATTAAATTATGTGTTTATGATCTAACAAAATAATCAGAATTAGAATTTAGTAATCGGCCTATATTAATAAAAATATAGAAAATATTAATGAAAATAACTTGTATTGATTCAGCAACCTATGGTGGAGGGAGGGGGATGGGATAGTGGTATAAAAGGAGAATTTCTGCCTATTTAAGAGTCACAAACCCTTGCTCTCTCTCCAGCTCCAGTGTCAGGTGTACAGTCTACTGAAATTAAGCAGTTTATCATTCAGTAGGGTAGTGGCAGGCGTCATTACAGTTTAACTGTTGATCCATATGCAGTCATCTAGTCCATCAAGAATTACATAACAACAAGCTTCAATAATCAATTCCTTACCAGTTCAGTTTATGAATCAAATCATAAAAAAACCACACACTCTATTTCTTATTGTTATAGTACCTACATTAACTACTTATGTGCGCAATGATCAGGTACAGCCGAAGCTGAAGGAACAAGTCAGAATATACCACTTCCTAAGCCATTTGGAAACATATAAAGAGAGTATAGTGTAAAATGATTGACTTGTAATTATTTGTCTCTTTCAGGTAAATTAACATTTAGAGATTGATTTTTTATTCATTATACTACAGTAAAACACAATTATAATAGTAATTTTAATTTATTGTTATTCGTTCTTTCCTCCCTCTATCCTCCCCCACCCCTTGTTTCCGAACTGATGAAGGGTTTCGAGATAACTACTAACTCTTCTGGGGAAGCAAAAGAACAAGCTGAAAGAGGCCAAGCTGCATCTGTCTTACTTGAGCAAATGTCTTGTTTGGTTGAATCAACGGTAAAAGCAAGGTCATCTTCTTCATCTTCTTCCTCATTATCGTCTTTATCGTCGTCCTCATCGTCGTCCTTATCGTCGTCCTCAGACGCATTCGAAAGTGACCGGTTGATTGACAAACTAAAGGGCTTGGTACTAAATAAGGCCATAAAGAGAAAGATGAAGAAGAAAGAAAAGGCACTAAGGAAGCTTGATTCTAGAAAAATCAAATGGCCATGGTCTTCAGATGGAGATGATGACACCAAGTCAGGGGAGGAATGGGAGAAGCAGGAGAATGTGGAGGAACGTGTCTTCGGTCAAGAAACAACAACAGGCACAGGTATGTATTTGTAATTAACTTTACTAATAAGAGGATTAATTTCAGTTGTACGTTATTTATTTTTTTGTGATTAAAAGTTTTTTTTTTTAATCTGTGAATTCCTATGCTCTGTTAAAATTTATTCGGTAGAGAATATATTAATGTCTTTCTTATTTGCTACTACACAGCTCCGCAACTTCCCAAAAAGAGATGGCGAAGTGACAGACACTAAATGGAAGATAGAAGTTGTTCAGACCATTCGGAATTTACTTTTTTTTTTTTTTTACCGAAGCCATCATGGATAAAATCACACAGACTGGAGAAAAAAATGAGGAATGCCTGTATAGCAGAACCTTGAAACCGGTTTCTGAATGTTGTTGGCTGCATTGTGGTGGCTTATTTCCCCAAGAAAATACTTTTACAAAATAAGCATGAATGGACAGTTCAATCAGAAAATAGTAGTAGTTGTTAGTCATTCTAAATAAATAATTGGGATAAAAAAAGGTAAAAGAATGAGATACTGAATATATTATATTATTTCCACAAATTAATTTATTTTATTATCCTACCCCAACCCAAATTTTACCAAAAGGACAACAGATTATTATTATATATATATATATTTTTTTTTTGTATTCATGAGATGTCTTTGTGGTCAATTTCAATTTGGCAGTTTTAATATCATTAATATACATGAAATAATTTTTCCGGCTCCCAGGCCCCCACCTTTTTCTAGTATTTGGGTAATTTTTAATTCAAATTCACTTTTTTACGTAACTTCTTCAACCCAGCAGCCAAAAGCACCCGTGTCGAGCAATAGTGGGATCGCATCCGTGAGTGGGCGTCCCGTAGCAGTCATACTCCCCAATTGTCGCCCACAAGTTAAGGTAAAGAAGCTGCACTGAAAAAAAAATTGAAACAATGCTTATTGATGTCACAGAGAGAACATCAATACACCTCAATCAAAAGAATATTGATTAGAAAAAACGATGAACACCACCAACCTCAAGCAGAAGAATACTGATTTAATAAAAAATTTTGGACCGTTGAAGGTTGAAGTCAACATTTTTAAAAGTGATATTTTAGATAAAGTGTTGAAAACCTTGTGATCAAACTCATGGCGGCGAAGTCCACCTAGTAATGTAATAGCTGGTTGCCCGGAGCAGTACTGTGTCAGTTGAGCCATATATATAAATATTCGTTGCCGCCGACCACACTCACTCTTATATTACATCCACTGATGGCCAGCTTCGCTGCTCTTCCAAAGAAAAAGTTGTCCGAGATGCTCTCTCCTCAGATGAACCCCAGGATGGAGAATTGGACACAAGATACGCTGAAAAAAACCTTGAAACTATGCTGGGAAGAGGAAGAGGAGACACTAATATTGAATATAGAGAAAGAGTTGTTACAAATAATCCACGACATCAAGCTGAACAACACCAACCTCAAGCAGAACAATACCGACATCATCAAGCAGAATGAGACAATACTTTTGAAGACAGACCAAGAGTTGTTACAATTAATCAGCAAAATAATCACCAACATCAAGCAGAACAACACCGACATCAATCAGAACAACACACTATTGAAGATGATAGAGCAAGAGTTATTAAAAATAATCACTTACCTGAAGCAGAACTATACCGACCTCAAGCAGGAGATTGATGATTTAAAAAATGAAATTAAAGAGTTGGAAGGCTGAAACAACCCGCCTTTCTTTTGAGGAATTGATATGTGCAACCACTTGGAAGTCATATTAATTTATAATGGGACCAAAGAGCCAATGTTATTCAAAACTTCCGCACAGTGACTGACATAGTGACTGACGTGGGTACATCACCGACCTGAAGAAGAAGAATACAAACCTCTGGCAGGAGATTGCTGATTTAAACAAAAAAAACTTTCGAACAGTTGAAGGCTGCCTCATTTCATTTTTAATTCCACTGTAATTTTCACTAAATAAAAGTGTGTTTGAATTATAAAATATATTGCTTTATTTTTTTTTTAATTTTGCCTTTATTATTCTAGTGTACATAGGTAGGGGAATGGGGGCACCTTTAAATTTCACTGTAATTTTTCACTAAATAAAAAGTGAGCCCAGAATGGGAACAGATGTAGTATAATTAAAAAGTAAGATGATAATGTCAGTATGGCTGGCACTAGTTCCGGTGAGTGTCAGTACAAGTTGTCATATGTCAGTATTGTGAAGACTGTCTAGATACGTGAAGGTGGGTTTGGAGTGAATGAGGACGACGCCTTGCACCCACCTCCTCCAAATAGAGGGGAGGGGGGACAGGAGACATTTATAGCTTTTTGGAGACATGATATTTAAGCTATCTCATTGATATATCAAGTGATTCTTCCATTGAAGTTGGGGAGGAGGAAAACATCTATTTGAAGCCGAGGAAATAATCATTAAATTTTGTGTGTAAAGTTACTTCACCCGATTATCCCACGCTGGGCTGGATGCCCATTCATCTTTAAAAATTCGTATGTACAAAGTAGTGGGTAATTTTTCTTCATATTTAAGAAAACTACGGATAGTTAATTGGATGAGGGTATACTCACACACAACATATTTGTGTTTTTTCAGGTGGTAACTTAAGTTGTCATCACACCCATTAAACAAAACCAATTCATCATCTTGAAATACTACTTTAATATGGTCTATTTCAATTTTTTCCTGTGATGAGGCCTTCGACATCAAAATCACTTGATAGGTATTTTCAAGCTTGACTCCATTATTTTGTCTCATGAATAATTCATATTTTATTCCCCACTTTAGTAGTATTTCTTCAAGTTTTATTAACATAATCTTTACAGATTCAGCTTCCCATATTTCATTGGGGTTCATTGCTTTGCCTGTAGGATTGGGTTCACTCGAAGTCTTATCATTTTCAAAATTTGCTGTTGTCTCGTTAATATCAGTCATAATGGTGATCTATTTCAAATCTGTGAATGTAAAAAAAAAAAAAAAAATATGTTAAGGCATATGTAACGTAACTGATCAATCAACATTTTTATCTAAGATAGTATAAGGTGATGCAGGACTAATAATTAGAGTAAGACCAAACAAGACCCTACCTTACCCAAACTAAGTCAATATAATTATATTATCTTATTATATTATAATATTATCAAAGTGGACTCACTAGATACAGCACAGGACTAGGGTTGTAACTGACAGTTGAATTCTTTTATATCTATCTTTTCAATTCTGACTTGAGGAGGAGGAGGAGGGGTAGGGGTGAGTTAAATCGCCTTCAAGTATATAAAAGCGTTATGCCCAGTATTATTACCTGTGTTAAGTGGTCTGATGCAGCATGCATATGTCCATAGTGATAACTATTTAATATTATTTCATTGTTGACATATACAACAACTATGGATTCACCACTTTCAATAAATATGTTAATGATGACCCTTGATAACATATACCAAAAAAAGATGAAAGAAAAACTTCCAGATACATTTGGAGCATCATTTCAGAAGATGATTTGTTATGCTGAAAACAGTTTAAAGTCTTCGGAATTGTAAGTATCATTATTATAATATGTTAATAATATATATCATATATATATTTTTATAATATCCATACCCCAATAAATTATTACTTCTTATTTTTTTTTCTTTTGTTTGTAGGTATGAAAATCTTTTAAAAACATTGAAAGAAATAAAGAAGATAAAAAGAATAAGTGCAAATGTCCCACATGGAATCCTATCCCCTGAAGACGACCCTGCTATTCTTCATGACATAAAGGTCAACTGCTATGGCCCTGATGACACAATCTACAACAATGATCCGGAAGTTCGAAAAAAAGTTCCTCGTGGTGTAACACTCTTGGAGTTTAAGGGACAGTTTGATTTAGTGATCTTTGCCAATAAAAAATTTACTGGTGGTATTGGTGATGAGGATGATAAACAACCGGAAACAAATGATCTATGGAAACAATATTGCTTAGAAGATCCCAGTACTACTACTTCTAAAGTAGTTTGTATGACTAAAGTGAATGGTGAATCAGCTCATTTCAGTGGCAGATACATTAATGGTAAATTTTTTTTAATTACTGGGAGTAAAACTGTTCATATGTTAATTGGAGAAAGGGAAGACATTGAGCGGTATGATGGAGAACGTTATGTTGTTGCTAAAGTTGTGGCCAGATCACTGTGGGATACATTGAATAATATGGATATTATGAATCGACATTTGGTATATAGTATCTTACACTATACTAAATGTACAGCTGTGTGTGAGCTTCTTCAACCTGACAACCAACATATTGTTAACCTCAGTCACTTGGATAAGCATCAACTCAACGTTATCTGTTTTACTCCATTGTACAACGAATATGAAGAGACTAGCCTTCTTGCATTACCTCCACACTACACACTCAACCTGTTTACGGCATTAGGCTTTACATCTCCTGCCTATTCAATAATTGAAGCTAAAGATGTAGTGAAACACCAGAATAAGGTAGGCAAACAAAAAGTCTATTGTACAAGGAAGTGCCAATTTATATTGTCACATTTTTCAATACAATTTCTTTTATGAAACTATATTATTAAATTATTTTTACAGGTGCGAAGTGATCTTTACAAAGAAGGTGAAGTTTTTTATTTTCTAAATGAGAATGAAGAAACAATTGGAATGATAAAAGTAAAAACAAGATGGTATGTAATACTTAGAGCCTTGAGGGAAAAAGCAGTTTATTGTTTTTTATCCAAGAAAAAAAACAAGCAAAATTGGAGTTTAGAGAATAATATTCACTTAACTCAATTACGACTAAATGAAATTCAGAAATGGCTCAAGTTCTCGATTTATATTTTACAAAGATGTAAGGTGAGTATGATGGGTAAAGCACCTACCTACTTTGTTTTCATAAAAAGACTCTCTTAAGAAATTAATTATTTGAAAAATTAGGTTGAAAAATAAGGGATTTATAACACTAATAAATAATTATCATTACTTTCAGGAAATGGGGACAAGTTTTCTACAGTGGCTAAATGAAAAAGTAGAAAAAAAACATATTGCTGTGGAAGATATTAGGCCCCAATTTCCAACAATATGGAGCAAGTTTCTTTTTGAAAAAAATTTGACCGACAATTTTGAAGATGATGAAGAAGAAGAATTAGGTGGTTAGTTACCATTAACTTTATTATACAGTGGAAGGCATTGGGAAAACAACCAACTCAGTTACACATTTTCATCTTGATCATCTTTAGAAGTCTATAGAGACAAATTACCGTCTTCATTACTGTCGAGAAGTGGACTAGGGACAATTAATAAAATATGTTTTCTAGTAACATCTGTGGTAGGGATGACATCTTTTAGACTGGAGTTTGTATTGATTTACACATGATATATAAAGTGTTCATCAATAAAAATAAGTAAGTAGTTAGGTAGTAGTGTAAAAAATGTAGTAAAATTTCCACAATTAAAATTTCTATTTTTATCACAGAATTTCCACTTGGTTCCCTATATTTTTCTTACCATTATTTCAGCTTTTTAAGGGATCTGGTAAAGGATTTCAGCTGATAAACTCTATAGTCCCAATTTTAAGTCTATGAGTCAACAGGAAGAGGAGGAGGAGGAGGAGGAGGGGGAGGAGGGGGGAGGGAGATTGTGTATTATATAAAGAGAGAGAGAGAGAGATGCCTCTCTCAGTCACTAACTAGTCAGTCTAATACAACACTCACATTTTGTTTTCATAGCAATGAGAGAAGAAAAAAATCGTTTGGAGACTTTTAAGGACTGTAACTTCAGTGTAAACAGTCATGTACTTGCAAAGGCGGGTTTCTATTATACTCATAAAGCAAATATTTTAGAATGTTCAATGTGCCATTTTCAAATTGATGCCACGAACGTAAACAAAGATGAAAATAGAATCATTGCTTTACATAAGAAAGAGAAACCAGAATGCACATTTAATCAGAACGTGAAAAGATCTATTTCTAAGAAGTTTGATTCATATGACAGTTTACGGTTTGAAAAGGAACGTTTGGATACCTACATAGATTGGCCACTTGAATGGTTAGAACCATCTGATTTGGCTCGTGATGGCTTTTACTATCTTCGAACAAATGACCACGTTGCTTGTGTCTTTTGTCGAGGCATTCTTGGTTCCTGGGAAAGAGGAGACACTCCCAGAGGCGAACATCAGTATCACTTTCCCCATTGTCCATTCATTCGAAACCAACCAGTGGGAAATTTTCCACTGATATTTAATGAAAAATTCGAGGGTTATTCCGTTCCACTGAGAAATAGTAAAAATTCGTCCTATAGACAAGGAATAGATGTCTGTGGTCTAAGTCCTATGACAGACAATGGAGTTCACCAACATACCATTGCCAAGCGAAAAGACTACTTAACACTTGAAAGTCGCCTAGCAAGCTTTAACAATTGGCCTGAACGTGTAACACAGAAACCAACTGAATTGTCAGAAGCTGGATTCTTCTATTGTGGTTTAAGTGATCATGTGCACTGTTATCATTGTGGGAATGGACTTCGAAACTGGGAAACTGATGATATACCTTGGGATGAACATGCTCGCTGGTACCCAGAGTGTACCTTCCTCTTCTTGATGAAAGGAAAAGAATTCATTGATCAGGTATGTCAGCTAAGTAACTTGAAATGAAGGTTGACTATTATTATTGTAATCTTTATAAAAGCCATTTGTAACATTAACTTTTTTTTTCAGGTTCAAGGGGAAAGGCCACCTTATGAGACAAACCCTTCAATAACCCATATCAATGAAGATCAACACAAACTTATTAAGGAACTAGACATAACTAAGCACCTTATTTCAATGGGTTTCCAGGAAGATCATGTGATGACAACGTATCATAATCAACTCAAAGAGAAGGGGTTACCTTTCTTTGACATTGCGTCATTTATTGAAGCAGTCTTACAGTACATAGAAGACGAAGTTAGAAAACTTCTAGTAAATAAATTGGCATTGGCTGAAGTTGATGTTGTCCCAAGCCCACCCATGTCTGATAGAAATGAGTTGGCTTCTGACACAAACCAACAAGTAGAATCATCTACAACTTTAATGGAATTAGCATTGGCTGAAGTTGATGTTGTCCCAAGCCAACCAATGTCTGATGGAACTGAGTTGGCTTCTGACCAAAACCAACAAGTAGAATCATCTACAACTTTAATACAGCCTATAGTAGATGAATTGGCATTAGCTGAAGTTGATGTTGTCCCAAGCCAACCAATGTCTGATGGAACTGAGTTGGCGTCTTACCCCAATCAGCAAGTAGAATCTACAATAGTTGATGAATTGACATTGACTGAAGTTGATGTTGTCCCAAGCCCACCAATGTCTGGTGATTCTAACCCACAACCATTATTTGGTAGAATAAGTGATCAAGTTGCCGCTCTCCCAAAATCAGAAGGTAAAATTAGACACAGAGTGATTGAGTGTAAGATTTGTATGGAGAATGAGAGTGAGTTAATGTTTTTTCCTTGTAATCACATGTGCACTTGTTTCAAATGTGCATCAAACATATCCACATGTCCAATTTGCAGAGCTGAGATAAAATATACTATTAAAGTAATTATATCATAGTAAAGAATGTTTTAGATGTGTGATAATGATATGATATGTACGATTTGAGAGCAACACTGCAAAACCTAACATGTTGGAATTTATGGAAATGAACGTGCAGATGTGCTGGCGGCTGAAGGTGCTGAGGGAGACCATATTGAAAATACTTCATACCCAAGACTCTTCTAAGAAATTAGAAAACATCATTGTCAAGAAAGTTGTGTTGGATACAAAAATATGTCCACACCTACAGTAATAAGGATGAGTTTAGACCATTTGCATAACATAATGTATCCTATCTATCAACCTGGCTGGAAATATATGAATTTCAAATCTTATTATTCCTATAATAAATACCTTATAATTATTATTGACGAAATATTATTCCTCTCCCCAGATATAATCTCAGATGAGGAAAAGTTGTAGTTTAGTTATACCAATGTGTGTGTGTGTATCCTTTCAAAATAGATATTTCTATTTTTTTTGTATTTAAGGTAGTATAAAAGTGTCACTAAGGTAGCCTGCAGCAGAACACAGTTTATGGATTAATTAGTGGTAGAGTCGCAATCCAAGCACTACATACTACCTCTTGATATAACTTTCTAGACAGTGAAAGTGAACAAACAAGCAGTGGTAGTTGCAGTACTACTCAATCTCTGGCGGAACTGAAGAAGCAAACAACCATTCCACATACTAGTCAAGCCAATCAACCAACTTGTCTGTCAACTGATCTACAACCACCCAACCAATCTGTCCATCAACTGGTCTACAACCACCCTTTTTCTGTTGGAAGTTTCTTTCTACGGAAGTGGATAACAATTGATCATATAAAATAAGAGAGCACATACTGTTTTTCATAATGGTTGCACCATATGAATTTGATGACATGCAATTGTCAAGGTCTTTAGTACGTGTCTCAGGCAGTGCCTATAACACAGGAGTCATTTTAGACTTAAGCAGAACATCCACTTTCGCTGCTACAGTTCCACTGGACCCATTGCCTCCGAAATTAGCAGGACCCAGAACACAACAGCAACTATTGCTGAATATTAATAAGCTGAAACATGAAAACCATATTATTCAACAAAATTTGTCAGTTTTGTATAAAATGTTTAAAGAACAGGAGAAACAAATTTCTATGTTGAGAAGGGGTATAAGGGAATGGAGCATCCAAAAAAGTTCCTTTTCCGAAACCACTATCTTCTCCTACTTACTCAACACACCCACCATCTCCTCCTCCAATTAATTCTCTCAATCCATCATCGTCCCCTACAATTTCTATGAGAATCAGGTAAATAAATAAATAATTTCTTTTACCTGTTTGAAAATGAAGCCCCACTCATCCTTCTTTTTCTTGCTTAATTTTTGTCACCTGATCGTAGAATTATATTAAATCAATAATTTAAAAAAAAATGAGTGAAATTGTTAAAATAATCTTGAATACTATAACATTCCCAGACAATGGTTCCTCGGGTTTGAGAGAACGTATATTCATAAAAACTCTTATTAACAATTTTGTTGTTGTGAATGATGATGATAAAAGAATAATTTTATTATTGAATAAAATGCTTCATTTGTTTACTATCTCTGATCGATATATTAAATTAATAACTGAAACATATCCTCTTAAGAGTCAGAATCAACAAAAACAAACAATAGCTCATTTGAATAAAAAATGTAATGAATGCGAGAATGAAAAAAGTGAATTAGAAATTAAATGTGGATATCAAGATGCCACAATAACAGATTTAAATACAAATGTGAGAGATTTAGAACTTACTATTGTGCAGCTTACAAAGAAATTAGGAGACCAAGAAAATGAAATAGAGAATTTAAAGAAGGAAAATTCAACTCTTCAAGATAATCAAATGAAGCTTAGAATCCAATACGATGATGAAAAGAAACAGTATGAAACAGAATATGCATTTATGTTAGATGAGAAAGACAGACAATTTCAACATATCTTCGAAGACAAAGACAAACAAATAAAAGACTTAGCTGATGAAAAAGAAAAACTAACGGATTTAATAAATTCAAATAATACTAGTATAAGTCGTCAACAACAAGAATTAAATAGGAAAATAAATACAAATTTAATGTCTCTTAAGGAATACCAACTAAAATTAGCCACATGTGAAAACGATATAAAGAACCAGAATATACAATTTCTGGAATGCCAAGAAGCCCTACAAAAATGCAAACTATCTGATAAATTTTTCTGATAAACTATCAGAAAAAGAAGAATATACAATACAATACAATACAATTTTATACAATTTTATTTAGGTAAGGTACATACATACAATAAATATTTACAAGAATTGTTTGACTTATAGGTAGAGCTAGTACATACAATGCCTAAAGCCACTATTACGCAAAGCGTTTCGGGCATAAATATAATAATTTATTAGTATCCCAAAGCCATTATGTTCAAGAATGCCAACAAAAACTACTAGATTGTGAAAATTCTAAAAAAATAAAGTATGACGAATATAATACATTAGTAAAGAATATAAATGAAGCAAATAAATATAATATTGAAACATTAGAGCGACTTTATACAAAACCTGCATTATCGAATAGCGATATAATTCATTGTTTTTCAAGCATATTTCCTTTAAATGATGATAATGAATCGAAAGCAACAGGAAAATCACAAATTGAAGCAATAATAAATAAGTTCATTCATCAGTTAAATACCGAACGTGATAACTACATTCACGAAGAACGTGAAAAGGACATTAGAGATAGGATTTCCCGTTTAAATTATATTAATAATAATGATCTACACCAAAATAATAATATTCTTAATATTTTTACTAACGAGGAAGAAAGAAATTTATTTAATCAAATATTAGAAAAATTTAAAACTAATATTATCGATGAAACAGTATATGAACACGAACGTCAAATAACACCTTATGTAAATGAAAATGATCATTTAAAACGTCAATTAGACGAACCTAATTATGTTGCTAAATTGTTAATAGACGCGGTGGCATCAATAGTTTTAGTTAAAGAAATTATAACCAAACGAATTGTTGACCTGGAAAAAGATCATAAAGGAACGAATGAGGAAGTTATAAAAGTTTATGCATTCGTTACTATTCTATATACATTATTCCAGAAGGAAATAAGGCAAGATTTGAATGCAAATAATGTACAATGCTTTTATTACATTATCTTGAACGTGATTCGTAAGTCCCCTTCTGATAATATTCATGAAATACTGGCTTTACAACAACAAAATGATTTACATGTTAAGACCTTACAAGAAGAAAATGAAACAATAACTTCTAACCTGTTGACCATTCAACAGACAAATGCTAGTCTCCAGGATTCCAACAAACAAATGCTTTCAGAATTAAGTGAGACAAGATTGCATTTGTCGATGATTAACCATGATGAGACTTCGGTGAACCCCATAGAATATGAAGAAACTCAAATGAATAAATTCACATTAATCATCCAAGCTGTCACTACTCAGCTCGATGCTTACTTGGCCGGGACATGCAACAATAAGTATTTATGATCAGCATTCGAAAAACTCTCAATGAGAAAAATGTTTTGCAAGAATGAAATGGCGAAATCTGAAATGATGCAATTATTTATTTAACTTTCAAATCATATCTTCAAATTTATATTCTGCGCCCAGTTCTATAAGAATCTTGTCACGGTAATAAACGATAATATTCTTCGGCGTTCCATTCAATTAAACCTTTATTTTTCAAGAGAAATGTATAACCACCAAGATATGCTATCTGAAATATTGAACATACCAATGATAAATGAAGCTATAGAAATAGCACCCGTTTTCCCAATTCTATACAATATTAGTAAATTAACACTGATAAATCGTACATATTCAATAAGCAACTATGAGGATAATAATCAAATAGTGTCTATCGATAACGAAAAGAAGAATTTAAAATCGATTGCGTTATTACACGAGGCTAATATGGAAGCAGAAAAATCGTGGTTCCTTAAAAACCTAAAAGTTAAGTACGCAAGTGTATTGGGTGATGACAGCATTTTAAAAGCAATCGCCTCTCAGAAAGTTTCTTCGCCTGAAACTGTTGAGAAAACAACAAAATCAAAAAGAGATAAAACGAACTTAAAAGACGCAAAACAAAGGACAAAAGATAAGACTCAAGGCAGGCGACAAGTCGAGGCATTAACAGAGAAAAAGAATCTAAAGGATAGACATATAAACACTATAAGGGGAGGAATAGTTGAAAATAAATAAGAGGATGTCGATGGTAAGCAGTCAACTCATTAGAGAAAGGAATTTTGTAAATACCTCCCCCCCCCCTCAAAAAAAAAATATAAAAAATAAGAGACATCAGAGATTGGAAAAGGGGTTCAAGTTCATAGTAAGTGTGAGTTTGTAAAGATTTGCCACCATTCTCCAGTGTGTAATAAGCCAAATCAACTCGATGAGGATCTTTGGTGTTATGGCCAATTTTCACACAGGCATTACTAACCTTGTAATTAACCGAGATTTCAAATGACAAGGTATATTTTAATTGTTTTGGATTTCATCTAGATCAGGTGTCTGATACTTTTGAGAAAAAATAATATCACATATTATATTTGTATGAGGAATAAGCTTACATTCTAATTCCATCTGAGGAAACAGCGTGAGTTCTTTCTGAAGAGAGCTTTTCGTACCACTTTTTTTTTCTTTGGAAGAGCAGCGAAGAGTGTGACTGGCCGTCAGTGGATGGCCGGCGGCCACGAATACTTATATATGGCTCAGCTGACACAGTGCTTAGTCAGAACTGGGACTTTATGTGGTACTAGTCTAAGGAAGATCAGCAGGCAATTCCCAAAAAACAACGAAAACATTGTTGATATTTTCAAGCTTTATTTTATGTCATATCCTATATCAAAATGGCAATTGTATAAAATGATGATTCTTCAGTTATCACAAAAATATATTTATTTTGAAAATGAACATGAGCTTCTGATCAATCATATCCATCGTAAAGGTGAGCTTATAAATGTCGATTACTTTAATGAAGTTATAGCCAGTGTAGTTTTGAAGATGGTATGGCGGCATTCAACTAAGCGACTCTCTAATTATTGAGTCACAACTGCAATATACAACAATGCTGAGTTGGGGGATGAGGGGGGGGGGGGCTAGAAGGGCAAAAGATAAGCGAGTGATGGTAGGTGGCGACGGAAACACTGCAGTTAGTCTTATTCAACTCCTGCTAAGAGGTCCACACCTTCGGGCCAGGCTCCACATCATATCGAAAGGTTATTATAGATGGCTCTCTCAGCTACAGAGATATTTAATATACTAATGTATGTGTGTATGTGTCTTATTCTTTTTCAAATAATTTTTTTTTTCTTTCACGGTAGTAACCTGTCCATCAACTGCTCAACCACCACCCAACCAACCTGTCCATCAACTGGTCTACAACCACCCAACCAACCTGTACATCAACTGGTCAACAGCCACCCAACCAACCTGTCCATCAACTGGTCAACAGCCACCCAACCAACCTGTCCATCAACTGGTCAACAGCCACCCAACCAACCTGTCCATCAACTGGTCAACAGCCACCCAACCAACCTATCCATCAACTGGTCTACAACCACCCTTTGTCTGTTGGAAGTTTCTTTCTAGGGAAGTGGATAACAATTGATCATATAAAATAAGAGAGCGCACAGTGTTTTTCATAATGGTTGCACCATATGAATTTGACATGAAATTGCTAATAAGGTCTTTAGTACGTGTCCGAGACAGTGGCTATAACAGAACAACTGATGGTTCGGTTTGTTTAGACTTAGGCAGAACATCTACTTTCGCTGCTAGAGTTAGAGTGGACCCATTGCCTCCGAAATTAGCAGGACCCAGAACACAACAGCAATTATCTAAAAGAAGCAACATTGGAGTAAATTCAACTGGAGCGGCAACTCCATCATCTTCCACAGTAGGTCAGACTGTTGTTGCAACAACTTCCCATGAACTCAGTGCAGAAAATGCCAGTAGAAGTGTAAGACCCGCCAGACTCAGAACACATGGACCTATCAGTATTTCCCAAGGAAGCGACATTGGAGTAAATTCAACTGGAGCAATAGGTCAAGAAAATGCTGGAAGTAGTACCAGACCCGCCAGACCCAGAACCTATGGACGTACCAGAATTTCCCAAGGAAACAAGATTGGAGTAAAAACTGTTTCAACTTCCCAAAAGCGTCCTTGTCCCCAAGACCCAAGTGAAGAAAATCAACCCATAACAACAATGAAGGAAATTCTTCTTGCAAGTAAAGGGTCCCGTATTTTAATCTTGACCCACCAACAGGTTCATCAATTACTTGCCAATACGTTGACCACAGAAAAACTTGTGCTGGATATGAATAATCTGATCCAAGAAAACAAAGTTCTTCAACATAAAGTGTCACTTTATCAGGAAATCTTTAGAAACAAGGAGAAATTAATTTCTATTATTAAGAAAATGGGAATAAAGGTTGCATAAATAATTATATGATTATTTAAGATGATTTTTTTTTAATTCATAACATGATAAACTCTGTCAATGTTTCTGAGGTCAATAGCATATGTTATCACAGAATACTTTATGCTGTGTCATATATATTATTTTGTAATGTGAATGTGGATTTGTGTGTATGGTTCTAGTTGAACCAAGTTTCATTAATAGTATATAAAAAAATATTAATATGCAGTATATATCTGGGCAAACTATTCCAGATTTAATCGATATAACCAATAATTTTTTTATATTTTTCCCCCATCATCATATTCCTCACCTTTTAATCAAGATATGAAAAATATTATGGCTTGTGTGAGTATTTTAGTTCAAAAATTATTTAGTGAAGCTAATGTAAATCAAGCAAATATATATGTAATAGATAATAATGATAATAATAATAATAATAATAATAATAATTATAAACCTCTGCCAATAAATATATTTAATATAAATTCATATGTAGAGGTAGGTTTACTAAGAAAAAATAAAGAATCAACCAAATTAAAAATACATTTTTTAACTACTAGTGATGAAATAAAAGCTATTTAAACTATTCAGTAAAAAAAAAAAAAAATATTTCTTTTATGTTGATATATAGAAGAATAGACACAAGGATTAATCAGTATAAAAGATGCTGTGTATAGACAATGATTTAAAATACGAGCAAGAGCGATTAGAAACATTTATTAATTGGCCTGTAAGTAACCCAAAACCCAAAGAGTTGGTAACTAATGGCTTCTTCTATCTGAAAAAAGGAATATAATGCGCTTGTGCATTTTGTTATGTCTATGTAAATTCTTGGGATGATATTTTAAATGATGACGATTATTTCAATGAAGATATAATACTCATTTTAAATAACAACACTATTAAACTTAGTGAATTTCATAGGAGAATAAGCCCTGAATGTCCATTTTTGAAGGGCGAACCAGTAGGTAATATTCCTATTGAATTTTCATCTTATCTCATAGAACCCAAGTATATTAAGTATAATAAAGATTTGGAATTTGAATTAGATCAAAAAAACAAATTACCCAAGGGGATACTCTTGCATAAAACTCCACATCATGAAAAATATAGTGAGGTTAGAGTTCGCTTGTCTAGTTTCAAAGACTCGTGGCCACTTTCAATAAAACATCCCAGCCCAAAAGAGTTAGCCCAAGCTGGTTTTTTTTTTTATAAAAAAAACCACCTCGTGGAGATGAAGTAATCTGTTTCTATTGGAATATGCATTTTCGAAATTGGAAAGAAGGTCATGATCCATGGATAGAACATGGGCGTTGGTCAACACAATGTTATTATATATTGATCATGAAAGGGCCTGATTTTATTAAAAATATAAGTTCGTCTACAATCACTAAATATCCTCCCAAAATATTTTCTAATGATATAATTATGCAAATGATGAACAAATTAGATATTTTAGTAACTATATCTAAAAGTTACAAACGCGATATTGTTAAAAGAGTATTTAAAGAGGTAGTAATATACTCTGGACGATCATTTAAATCATATGATCAAGCTATAACTATTATAACAAGATATTTATATATTAACCAAAGAAAATTTAAAAGGGTTAAAATCATAGAAGAAAATAATCAAAACGAAAAAGATGAAGTTGAAAATATATGTTTAACCTCAATGAATAATGACACAGTAACATTAACCAGGACTAATAATGAGCCTAATACAACTACTTATTGTATATCTGATCCCAAATGTGATCAGATATTGAGCTTTACTATAAAGAATTTAGGACGTCAACAACCCACAGTTTCATCAGATTGTCAACATGATAAGAATTTAATGAATACACGCTGTAATATCTGCCAAGATAAAGAACGTTGTGTTCTCATTTTACCCTGCCAACATTTTTGTGTCTGTGAATTGTGTCTTTTACAACTTAGTAACTGTCCAATATGTCGCAATTTAATTAGTCACGTAACTAAAGTATATTTTTCTTAATCTGAAATAATTTAGAGTAAAGGAGTTATTAAAAATGAAATAAAAAATATATATCTCTTTGATTTATAAAACAACAAATGAAATATATTTTTGGGTTTAACTAACTAATCTTTTATAACTTTCGTTTTACTTAAAAAAAAGGTCGCCTCATGCTGTAATGATGGTATTGTGGTAAGTGATAATTCTCCAATCTGAACTATTCATTAAATTCATGGTGACGTCCACCTAAACTAAAGTTCCCGTTCTAAATAATAAGGTTGCGACATAGCTAGCTGGTTGCCCAGAGCAGATGGCAGCACTGTGTCAGCTGAACAAGAGAATATGAAATTTACGAACAATGGCTGGTTTGTGCTAAACACAGCCAAAAATATGGATCCATTTATTTAGAAATGATTATAAAGCATTTTTTTTCTTGGAATAATAGCGAATGTATTATTTATTTTTTTTTGACCTGAAATCTTCAACTGTTTATGAAAATATTTCAAACTGGGGAAAAGGATAAAATTTTGGGGATACTGAAACCGAATGTTGGAATGTAACTACTTTGTATAAAGAGATGGATACCTTCATAACAAAAATACATTTCATTTTTTATAATTTGATTTATTAAATACAATTTTGTACAAATTTATTATAAAATTTTTTAGCTATCTGATATTCACGGAAGCTACATGTGACTGATTGGCAAGTAATCGGCCCAGTATTATAGATACCATTTAGCAATCCTTGTTCAGTTGTCACAGTCCCAATAATCACATCCACATGAGAACGTTTAATTAGAAGCTGTCGTCCAGCAAGATGATTATCATGTAATATTACTGGATGACCAAACATGTAATCACCTTTTTCATTATGAGATAAAACATACATTCTGATGAGAGCGTCATATGTGTGCACTGGATCTCTCAAGTAAGACAAACAGGCGTTTACATAAGTATTTTGGGTTAAAGGAACCGTGGATACTTTTTCCCAATACCTATCTAAATTGAAGAGGTTATAAATCATTTTATCTCCTTTACCATGGACATTAATAAGCATGTCCACTATTTTCTTCACTTTGTCTGTAATTATTTCTCTGAAGAATTTCTCATTATGGATACATTTTTTCTTGACAATTTTTTGTTGTTGTTTTTTTTATGATACCATGACTTTTATGATTGCCTTGGAACTTCCCGCCTCCTCTTATACAAAAGTATAATTAACATAAATCTATATCAGATTCCTTAAATATATATATGTGTGGTGAAAATAAAATTTGATTATCTTCTTTTAGCAACTGATGTGATAAAAATCTTTTCATCAATAACATTATAATATAATTTGTATATTATTTTAAATTTTGAATTATATCCTAGTTAGTAGATGAATAATTGGTGTTCAGGGAGAAAAGTAATCTGTAATCCCCAACTCATTATGATATAATTCAAATTGGGGAAAAGGATATAATTTATAGTTTTATCTTATAAGATAAAGGTATATTATCATCTCAGAGGATAAGTTATAGTTTGCACTCTGTATAATTTTTGTAGTGATGCTGAAATAGACTGTATAAAGAGATTGATATACTCACACTCACTGAAGGTCCTGAAAATCTAAGAGCTGTGGAAGATTTAAAATCAGTAGGTAACAAGAGTAATAATATACACGATTTTTAGGATCTGGACCAGTGAACATGGATGGTAGTGTGAAGTAAGTGTGACCGAAGTTTATTAGGGGGTACTTCTTTCTTAATGTTGATGATGTACTCTGGGTCACCTGATCTAAAAAAAATAATAAACATTATGGCTGATAAGACAAGCTGAATAAGTCAACCTAAGCTTATATTACGCCCTGGAGTCTGGCTGAGGTAACCTCGCTGTATATAAGATGGCGCGTGTCGCCGTCGTCGCCACCACAGTGTTCAAAACCACAGCAGTCTAACCAACATCCTACAAGAAAACTCATTCTCCAGCACCCGCTATTTGAGAGAATTAATTATCTGCAGTAGAATAATATCCAGTTATTTGAGAGAATTAATTATCTACAGTAGAATATAATAAGAATACCCACACCGTGGAGAGAGCAGGCAAAAAAAAAAAAAAAAACTGCTCATACACATTTGACAGGGCTGGCGCCTGCTACTCTGACGGCATCTCGTGCTGGGTTTTGTATGTGTACAGAAGAGCATGGAAGGGAAAGTATTCAAGATAATAGTCTTGTGTCTACTAGTTTCCACGAGAGTTGAGGCTGACACAATGGTCGGTCCCGAGAAGATCAAGGTCAAGGGGGACACTGCCGATTACATCCAGATCTCTGCTAATAATAACCTCATTGTTGGACATCAGAACCAACAATCAGCTGCAGGTAAGATCAGTCATCCATGTATACACACATACTCCAATTGAAAGTTTATTTAAAGTCAATAGTTATGACCAGATTCTTAGACACATTAAGTAAGATAACACAAATCAAGTGGTAATTTCTATATAAGAGACACAAAATATTAACTTACTTACGCCTTATTATCTGTTTTACAGGACTGTTTCTATCAGCAACGTATGATTCTGTCTCTCTGGTCAGTCACTCTGCCGGCTTCCCCAGTGCAAAAGAAGAAGAAGAAGAAGAAGAAGAAGAAGAAGAAGAAGAAGAAGAAGAAGGAAGAATAAAGTTATTTACCGATTGCATAACACACATTCTTCACTTACTCCAATTCTAACACAGGTTATGTCCTTGTGGCAAAGAGCCAGTTTTTATAGCTGAGGTGATTTCCAGTCACTGCAGTTATTTTTCCTTGTGGCAAAGAGCCAGTTTTTATAGCTGAGGTGATTTCCAGTCACTGTAGTTATTTTTCCTTGTGGCAAAGAGCCAGTTTTTATGGCTGAGGTGATTTCCAGTCACTGCAGTTATTTTTCCTTGTGGCAAAGAGCCAGTTTTTTTTATGGCTGAGGTGATTTCCAGTCACTGCAGTTATTTTTCCTTGTGGCAAAGAGCCAGTTTTTTATGGCTGAGGTGATTTCCAGTCACTGCAGTTATAGAGAGCTAGTTTACTAGTGTCACAACAATTATTTCCCTGTGGCAAAGAGTCAGTTTAATAAATAATAAGGCTTAGGTGAATGTATATTATTAAACAAGCATATTTAACAATAACAATATTTTTTTTTTTTAAATTTCTTCAATATTTACCATGGATGTACATTTGTATGCTAAGTTAATATTTGCTAACATTAAATTCGTCATGATAACGTTGAAGGTATTTTGATCCACAGATAACTCCACTTTCATTTTCATTTTTTTCTGTTTCTGTTTCATTATTTTGAATAGTTTCCAATTCAATGTGTTTCATGTCTGAGCGTATTTGAGTCAATTCTGTATGAATTCGAGCAGCTCCTATACTACGGAATGATACAAGTTCCATGGGTCCTGTGGAAAGACCACCACGTCGTCCTCGAACTGGTGCTCCGGTCAGTTCAGAAAATACAACTTCATCTGCTCGTGAAGTGTGCATCGTAGCATTTGCGCGGTGATTGGTAACACACATATAAGAACCTTCATATAAACTAGCTAAAACTGGCTCATTATCTCTATTTAAATATGGTTCACCCGTATAGGGATTCATAAGGATTCCAGTACAAGTTTTTCGACCCCACTGTAGATGTTCAATAACATTTTCAAAAGTGAGAGTAAAAGCTGCATCCATGTAATTCAAATTATCAAAGGTATTGCAATATAAATCTGGAGCTTGTCTTTTAAGTGAATGAGGGTTAACTAAAACATCAATGGGTACATTTGATGAAAACATATCACCCTGACTCATTAATTTAATGTAAGGCATATCCTGTTCACTAACTAATCGCAGATTACACCTTTTTGTGAAGTGGGTGTTTGTAACTTATCACCTAAAGATGGTATATATGGTGACACTGTTATCAGAGAAAAACGCCAACTTTGTAGTACTGGTAAATCTACACTATCTATTTTAAAGTACCTAAATGTAATGTAATTAGGATGATGTTCTTTAAAAGCTAAAGAATATTGAGATTTCTTCAACCGTTGTTGCCGCTCAAGGGAAGGGTGGTGTGGATCATTTACTGTAACTCGGTAGTCATTTCGACTCCCTTTTCCATTCTTCGTCCCTGTGGATACTGGAACAGAATCGTCATATATAGGCTCTTTTAAATCCCCAATTTTACCATTCCAAATAAGAGCAAGAGTATTGGCATCTATGTGAACGAATTCTATTTCTCCATTTGTAAACTTAAGCAAACTATTATCTTCTTGACACTTGGGATTAACCCCTTTTAAAATTCCCAACTGAACACCACGTTGAAGTGGGGTATGCTGATCAAAATAGGTCTGACAAAAAGTTGGTAGTGCATTCTGTCCTGATCCATAATTATATCGAACAATTGATGTTTCATAAGAAACACCTGAAAATAACCCACGGTCTATACTATCTTGTTTTACTGTAATACTGTCTTCGGGATTGTGCCAGTTTACTACTGCCACCATAGGATTTTGACAAGGAATGGGTAAAAGTTTACTCATTCGAGATGTTGTGTATAATGTATGAATAACTGTCTTTTGATGAATTTCACCTACAGAATGAGTATTGACAGAAATACCAGCATAATGACGATACGATTGCAGACTGTTACTAATTCGAGGGGGATGGGCAGCATTAGGACGGCTAATCGCTCGAGCATTTGGCCCCATAATATTAGGTATTTTTTCCCGGTCATAACCAATATAGAGTAATTCAAAATCCTCTTTGAGATCACTATTTTCTTTTCTGAGAAAAATCTGAGGTTGCATTTGAGGTGGTAAATAAAAAAATGGATTAGCCTCCATTTGAAAAGTGTCTATTTCCTTAGACGTATAGAGTTGGCCATTGGGTAAAATTTTATAAGACATACGTGGCAGACTGGTGCATATCCACAGTTGATTTTTTTTGTATTCTAATAATTCTATACAGGCGATATTTAATTTCAAAATATATTGAACAAATCGGTATAAATTGTCTACTCCAAATAAACAAACATATTCCCATTGAACTAGAGGCAAATGAGGAAAAAAATGTTGAGCTGCACAACCATTCTTGATCGAATCTAATGGGAAATTAAACAGTTTATTATGAATAATTATATAGACATATTTAGATTCTAACTGATCAAGTTGTGAAGGATTTCCCACTTGTCTTAGTTGAGGGAGATATGTAAATAAGAATTTATCAGGTTGTGAATTACACATGCTGGTAGAGGCGATTATCACATCAGGTATCATTTCTAATATGATACCACATCGTTGAGGAGTATCAGGTGTATTGAGTAAATCAATGAAACCGACCTCACTTACCGTTATAGATATAGGCTCTTTGGCTTTGGAATCTTTAGGCAATAATTTTTGTAATCCACATGCCACCAGACATATATTGGCATATGAATTAGATGAATAATTCCGACTAAACCGACCAATTTTATTCCATTCATTATTCCCACTATTATTAAATGAATTACCACCATTATTTTCATTTAAAGTATTTATACTTGCAGAATTGCTTAATATTTTTGTTTGCGTAATACTCTCATCAATATGACCACACCGAATAGCAGTGGCTTTAACTTTCAAAGGATTAATTGCAATCATAGCTACTCGTGGTCCTGATAATTTTAATCTTATATCATTGTTCCCTTCATTCATATTATTATTATTATTATTATTATGATTGGATGTATAATTTTCCAAAATTTTAAGATTATTTTTGTTAGCATCGCTCCTTTTTAATCGATAATATTCCATTAAAACTGTTAAATTTTCTTGAGAAAGTGAATGGTTAAGATCTTTCAAAATTTTAACCACCTTGTTATGGAGTAGTGTAGCATTTACTTTGCGTATAGCTAGATTTAAAAAAACAATTAATAAATATTTCACCAGTTGTAAAGATTGCCATATTTCCTAAATGATTAATATCCTGGTTTATATAGGAAGAGAGAAAAGGCCATTTTTTAATCTTAGATTCTTCATAAATAATAACTGCTTTTTCTTTTCTGCTAAAATGAGGACGTCGACGATCTGGCCATATTATCGACTTGATGGAACATACAGATTCACTCACAATGAAATTGCCCGGATAAACGTCAAAGGGGAAGTTTTCACATATAAGACATTTAAACGGGAAATGTGTATTTGGGGGGATTAGCCGATTACTTTGCCAGCACTTCCATTGTTCATAATCAATAGGTCTCTCAGGATCTTCTACCAACATTTGCCACATTTGACCACTTTTCATTACAGGCACTGCAAAATTATACTTGGCATAATCTACTAGTCGCTTGTCATTATCCCATTCAGGAAGTTGTAGTCCTACCCCTAGTACCAATTTGCGATCTAGATAATATTTTATAAATTTGGATTCATCACTTTTGGATTTTAGTAGATATGGTTGATTACTCAGATGAAATGTTATGCCAGGGTAAATTTTAAATAACTTTTCAAAACTATCATTTTCGATTTGAAGCTTATTGTAGAGACTGTGTCTAAGAAATAATTCTAATTCAGCATCGGCTGAATCAATGATCGAACATTTAGGACAGGGTTTAAGGTTTCCACCAGGTAAAGCCCATTGTCGATGCCGATAATTGAAAATACCTCTTGTGTTAATCATTATTATATAATAATTATATGAAAATGAAATGTAATTTATATTTTAGTTAATAAAAAAAAATATATATTGTAAGTATCTTTTATCCCTGGAATTGAAATACATAGTAAATAGATTTTGTTGAGATTTTTATTACAACAATAGTCTTAAAACGTAAATAAAATAAAAGTGTAACAATTTAATTTTAATTCGGCCTATAAACAATTATGTATTTTTTTTTTTTTTTAGTCGTTACGATTTGAAATATCAATGAGCCATCCTGCTATTATTTTACTAAGGATAGGTTTAATCAAAAATATAGTTAGTAAAATAATTATTCCCAAAATCCAATTATTTTCCCAAAGACTTACTAAAAATAGAATAAAAATAGTTATTATTAATATTTTTTCCATCTGATAATTTATGTATGAAGTTATTTTCTTTTCTTGTAATGATCTTATTTCTGTTTTAAAAGAAGGAATTTCAGTTTCTATTGCAGCATTTTGATGGTCACTTATAATTTCAGTCTCTAATTTATCTTCATTTTCTCTCGATGGTGATGAAGATTGTGTGAGATTTCTTTTTCTTGTTCGTATAGAATTTTCATGGATTAAATTGGGTGGTATACTTAGTGTGTCCAATGTCATTGTTTTCCTATTTTTTATAGTATAAAAAAAGTTACGTAGAACCCACGAGTGTGTGTACGGAAGGTGTGAGTGGTAGGTAGGTAGGAAGGATACAATGAGGAAAGTAAAATTTATTATTTAGGTAGAACCCAAACGAGTGTGTACTTGCTGCAGACAGGAGGGATGGTGTGGGTGGTGGGTAGGCAGTAGGGATACGATGAGGAAAGTTAAAGTTTATTATTTGATGCTCAATGCAAATATTCTTTCTCATCTTCTAAGTTATCATCATTGAGTGAGGGCTAGGGAAGGTGCCAAAATCTTTCCCCATCTCTAACAAAATTACCAATTCTGCCTCACCTTCATCCCCTCATAAATGGGAGGATGATGATCTTCACCTTCAATCGACAGCTTCATTATCCAAAAACCTTACATCGCAGCTCGTCACAACCTTACCTAAAGCATCAAACAACAGCAATATTAATCAGATAAGTACAACCCTCTCCCTGCGCCAGATATTATGGAATTCAGACACAGAAAGTTTATCAGAAGGAAATGGTTGTGGTAAGTAAGTGTGTATTTTAGTTTTAGTTTTGGACATCAAAATATATTTATTATTTGAAATTTGTTGAAAATTAAGCTATTAAAAATGAATGTTCCTGGTTTCATGGGTTTACGAAAATCCTTGAAAAATCATAAATTCATTATTTTAATTTTCAGGGATTGGTGAACAGATGAAGTTAAAGATGTAAAGTCCAACAACAGTCTTTCCGAACTTCATAGAAGCCGCTCTTCTCCCAACTATATGTGATTGTAAATACTTAGTTATGGTGTTTTTCTTCATGTTACTTGATTTGAAGATTTTTCAGAGACTGACTCTGATAAGCACCTCAATCAATGGCTATTTGAATGATAACATACTGTTTTGTATAGTACTTTAAGATTGATAGAAATATTTTTAATATATGAGAGAAGGAGCTTGAAAAAATAGAGAGACTGATTTCATTCCACATCCTAGTTATATTGTATTTTAGTAAGCAATATAAAATTCGGCAGTTTGGTCGAATACAATTGAACAATTTAAATAAATGGCAACGAACATATATAATCATGGTTTTATTGGAATTTTGTCCTAAACAATTGTATTTGGAATGGTATTATAGAAAACTAAATTTCTATAGTATTTTTTTTTAGAAGGGCATAAAAGGAGATTAATTCTTTTTTTTTTTTAGTCTTATAAAACTTAACAATGAATCGACGTCAACAAATTTGTAAAGACTTTGTCGATGACATAGTTCAGGAGGTGATTGAACCATTAAGTAATCTAGGTTCTGGGTCTGATAAAAATGTTGATAGTAATTTTATTGTTTTAAAAATGAAAGAAGATCCCTCTAAATTTGTAAATACATTACTGGATTCTGTTACTAATAATATATTAGACTATTATTATAATAGAAGTCAAAATGTACCATTGTCAACTGTTCCATCACCCAAAAGAAGAAAAACAAAAAAAAAAACATATATTATCAAATGAAGAGGATGAATTAATTAAAATTGAAATTTTAGGGAAAGCAGTTTTAAACATTTTTTCTCTTCATAATGAATATAATCGTATTAAGGATAGTATTGTAAATCAACATATGAAATCAAAATCACCCAAAAAACAAAAAATACAGTTACCACCATTATTAAAGGACGATGAAACTGTAGATATGATCAAACTCTTCAATTCCTTCCATTCAACCGTTTTGAAATACCTTTTGAAAACAATACATAAAATAATTACAGAAGTTTATGGAATAAAACTCTGTGAAGATTTAACTAAGCTAGTTAATTCTAAAAGTTATACATATTTTTTATTTGAATATTTTCTTAGACATCAATCATCAAGCGACGATATTAAACGGCAGTTAGAGTGTCTTAAACATTCAAGTATACTAGTCTATAACTGGATAATTCAAAATTGTATTGATATTAAAATTATAACCCGAAAATGAAAGTTAAATGTAATTTAATAATCGATGAAATATTAGCAAATGCTATTTTTGTAAATGGTAGAGAAATTCTACAAAATAAAATTTTAATGGCCTATGCAGCTCATAAATATTCGATGTTTAAAAACAATGGTAAATTGTATTCTGCTACGGAAATTATACATTCATGTATCAAGACTAATCGTAACCTACCCCCTCATAAAATTTCTATTTCATTTGAGGCTATAATGAGGGTAGGACAGAATACTGACCAAAATTTAATTTGTAAAAATACTCATTTTGTAGAAGAACGTGAATGTCGGCGTCATGTGGATATTGCACATCCACTTATTCAAGCTCATTTAGCTCCCTTGGGTGAACTATCCATGCAATATATTTCTAGGGTTTTAGAAATGCGGATTGGAGACTATCGCCTAATTATTGAACCACAACAGAATAGATATTTTATTCAATATAAGAAATTCCGTGACAAAAAAGTGGTTTTTCGTTTAGATTCCCTCACATTAGAATTTGTTTATATTAGTGATGAAGGGGAATCTTTTTACGATGCCCAGTATATACAACATAATAGTAGTGATGATAGCAGTGGGGAAAGCATGTTAGTAGGTATGGCTAGCTTTCTTGATGGAAGTGATCTTTGTATAAAAACAACTTACCTCCTAGATTATTCAACCAAAACAGTTCTATATCATCGATACATTCCTAATGATCATACCCAAATATTCCCTTTCACTTTAGAAACAGAAGATTTACAACAAAGTGAGACGGAACCTGCTTTAACAATGAATACTGAGGGTGTACCTACAATATCATCACCTTCGGGAACTTCAATTTACTGGTATACTTCTTGGAGATTAGAAGCTCAACTTCCTTTAAATCTTAGTATGTATCAACATGTTCATGAAGATAGTACTCCCCATCATCCAACTCCGTCTGAAAGTTTGAATCAATCTCCTGTTTATATATTCCCTAAGTTGGATGGTAATAATGGAATTTTACGTTTTTACCCAAGTCATTATGTTATTTCAAATCCTCTGATGTTATCGACATCACATCCACATTTAATACCCCAACATATTCTCCATTCTTTGATCGATTTCATTTTTACAGTAGAAACTGATCTATACTCTATAAACAACAATTCATCTTCCTTTATGGTACATAATTATCGACCAGTTGCCATTATAGACATTGTCTCTACGGCTTTTAATGCTGCAGAAAGGATGAATATATTACAAGTATTACGAGGCCATTTTAGAAATGATTTAGCACCTTATTACATCTTCTTTCAAGGGGAATTAAGCATATCCAATCCATCAATATCCCATCATTACCATTTGAAAATTTTCATGATGGTGAGATATATGAGGTGTTGTTAAATAACAACAGAAACATTATAAAGGTTTGCCGACATCGCCCAGATAAATCTCGAGCGAATCCACTTAAAACAGTTAATATTATATTGGGTATTCAAAAGTTAGAAGAAAGTTTTTTGGAAGTATAATCAGGAGTACGCTTGTGCTGGAAGAAGAAGGATGGTGGATGGTTTGTTGTCCAGGGAGGAATCATTGTGATTTAATGAAATCCATAACTATAAATAATTTTTATTATTATACTCCATATTAATACAGTTTAGAAATTATATTCCTAACTAGCTAGTTAGCTAACTTAGTCGTTTTTTTACCATATTCGACAATATGATATATGTGTGATTGGTAAGAGGAATGAACATTTTCATGACGGGTTTGTAAGAAAAAAAAGGGTGACTGGTTGCGGACCGGACCGAGGGGTTGCTGGGCCCCGGGGTTGTCCTAATATGGCCTCAAGCAATTTGACCACCACCACCAGGACCAGGACCTTCAAGAACAATACTTCCACTACTAGAACCAGAACCTCAAAAAGCACCACCACCACACCAGCCAGGACCAGAACTACCAAGAGCATCACCATTACCGCCAGGACCAGTGCATCCAAGAGCGCCATCATCACCGCCGCCAGAACTTGCGCCTCCAAGAACAACACCACTAAGGCCATTGCTGCAAGCACCAGCTTATCCATTGTAATCTGTGATAGAATGAGAGAAAGATATTCATTATCTGTATATTTATAATGGTTTCACGAAATTAATCACAGATAGGATGGGGTGGAGAGCCAAGTGCAAGTACCATAAAAAAAGTATCTATCTTACATTATTTAGATGAAATTTGGGAAAATCATAGATACCACTACTCACACTTTATCCACACACACACACCAGTGACAACTCCTACCAGAACCCCCATCATCATCATCTTCTTGTAAATCATCGCTGTTGTTATTTATTTGAAAATTATGCATTTTTGGTTTCAATTATATACATTCAAACTTCCCACCTATGTCTTTTTCTTACTCAAAATGTAACATTTTTTTTTTTTTTATTTTTTTTAAGTGATTTTTTCTTATAAAGAAAAATCTATTGTAAATGGGATATAAAAAACTATGAATAAAAAATATAGAAATTTTCCTTTGGGAAAATTTAAGAGTAAATTAGAATATCGTGTATATAAATCTATATTTTATCATTTAACAAAAAAACAAAAAATAATAATATCAAAGTAGATATAAACAAAAGAGGACTATTAAAAAATAACAAACTATTTGAAATTGATATATATTTCTCAGATTTACAATTAGATATAGAAATTCAAGGTCCTACTCATTATATAGACATTGAACAAATTAACAGAGATTTAAAAAAAAAATGTTTAATAATATTGGGATTATTTTGTTATATGTAGGATTTAATACTGTAAAGCATGATATACTAACATGTTTAAATATTATTACTAAAAAGATAATTAGTTAAAAAATAAGGTATGTAAATCAAATCATATATAGATTTTTCAAGGAAATCCGGCTGAGTCGGTCCATTTATCAGCTGGGCAAGTCTATTGTAATGTATATGATGACAGGATGTAAGAGAGATACCCCCACACTATCTTGTGTATTCTAATAAGGGACGGAGAGGAGATAAGTCGGTCTGAGCTGGGTTAAGAGTTACTCCAACGCGCATCTTTAGCTAATCCTCAAAATCATCTCTTGAAGGTATTATATGACATTTACATTATTTATATTAAAAAATCATAATCTTGTTATTTACCATTGTATTATATATATATTTCTGAGCTTATAATATACAAAGACCTATTTTTTTGTCATTTTCAGATAATTATAAAATGATGGTGATGTTGGTGGTATTGTGGGTGTTGGTTGTTGGAACTGTATTCAATCAATCAATCATCGTGGGAGTGTGATTCTTTATTTATGTTTTCTTTTCAGACCTGAACCTAAACGTGTACTTGTCAAATAGAGGATAATGGAGGAGAGAAAAGAAAAAATGAAAAAGGAAGTTCAATTTAATCCACATATAACGATACGATATTTATATGTATGGGCATATGCCTATCAGAAAGCTAGAATAGATGGTAAAATGTGGAACACAGCTGCTGCAGATCGGGATTCGTTTCAAGATGCGATGTGTGAGCACTTCAAAAATTCTAAATGATGCAAGAATATTTGACAAGGATCATAGAGAAAAGGTTTATTTAGAGCGAATAAAAGAGATATAGAAATTAAATATCCTTTATTTAATTCCTATCTTATAAAATTTAGTAGTATAGAGGGGGGGGCAAAAACTGGTTGTATCATTTTATTTAAAAGTTAGGTAACCACCTAACACTAGGACAATTTGTCTTAACATTATATTATATTGATCATGTCTTCGTTATCCATCTGACCATTACTATAACACCAATATATCAACATAATAAATATTAACAAAGCCAAAACTTTGTGAATTTTACACATCATCTCATTTTCATTGATTGATTTACTTCCCACATCTTGTTTGTTAGATGAAGATTGACTTGAAGAAACAAATAATATTTTAAACTAACACTTGGAGAGAGAGAGAGAGAGAGAGAGAGAGAGAGAGAGAGAGAGAGAGAGAGAGAGAGAGAGAGAGAGAGAGAGAGAGAGAGAGAGAGAGAGAGAGAGCAGGTCTAAATAAACCCTTGCTCTTCTTGTTGAGGGCAGTCACCTACTACTCAGGCAGTGTTATTGTGCTGGGTTTTTCTTTGACAAAACACATCCCAGTGAGCCATCCTCTTCTCTTCCCTTCATTGTAAATATATAAATATATAACATAGGGTAGGAGAAAAAGAGAGAGAGAGAGAGAGAGAGAGAGAAAGAGAGAGAAAAATATATTCTCAAATGGTTATTGATCAGTTAAATAATTACAAAAACATAATGAAAAATACGTCACAAATAACTGAGTAAGTAACTATAGCCTGTCAAGTCTGTATCAGTCTGACTGGATTGGTATGTAAAAGAGTTTGCCAGGCTATGCAAATCATTACAGGTTCGCCATACTTCATGGACACTTCATTCTGAGTAGTAAAACAACAATCACACAATCTAAAGCACATTCAACATTTAATGTTTCTTCAACCCCAACCCCATACATATGTTGTATAATTTACTTAAGTCTATTATAACAAAGTTAATTATTAAGTAATAAAAATAAAGTATATCATATTACTATAATGTAATAAGAGTCAATGTATATATTATAAATCAGAATAATTATATAAATTAATTAATTTTGTTTTCTTTTCAGGTGGAAGTGAGATAATTCTCTTAGAGATGTCACTTGATCAAACAAAAACCCATACAACAAACAATTTTTTTTTATGTGATGTATGTGGAAAAAAATATAGTACAATAAGAACACTAACAGTCCATTTCACAACTCATACAAAGAAGACTATCCTTTTTACAATTCATACCGGTAAAACTCCAAAGTGCAGTGAATGTGAAAAAACAAACAAACAACACATTAGAGAAAAATGGTTTTCATGTGACGTATGTAGAAAAAAATTCCTTAAAAAATGCGACTTGACTAGACATATGGGAACACACAGAGTAAAACGGTTAAAATGTCAATTGTGTGGGAATAGATTTAGGGATGAATATAACTTGACCCAACATTTGAAATCAATCCACATGATTCAGCCTTTGAAAACAAACAGTGAAAAAAAATATGATATATGTGGAAACAAACAGCAAATCAGTCCCAAATCTTTAAACAACTTTTTTACTTGTTTTGAATGTGGAACTGTATTTAAAAGCATAACCAGCCTGGATGAACATTTGTTGGAACAGTTTACCAAAGATATATCAGCTTTAGATTTGATAACTCCAGACATTCATTTTCAGACGTTTTTTGAAAACTAATAAGTGTATTGGAACATTGACCAAATCTTTAAACAACTTTTTTACTTGTTTCTGGTGGTAACTGGCACCTCAAGGAACATATAAAAGGAGTAGAAATATTAATGAGATTATTAATTCTGTCGGAGTGAGAGTAAACACAGATATATATCTCTCCTACCTGAACTTCTTTTCTATTACCACCACATTTTCTTGGCATATATCATGTTCATTTTGGATCTACACTAGCTGCTGGATATGACTTGTACAGGTATAGTTGGAATTTACTTTTTTTTTAATTTATGACTTATTTATATTTAAATATATTTTAATTACCATATATATTTTAATATATTTTAATTAACAATCTACCTTTTGCTTCATTGCTGCCTACGATGTTACTGTGCCAGCACAAGGAAAAGGTGTAATCAAGATAGATATTCAAGTAAAAGTACCAGAAGGTTGTTATGAAGAATAGCTCCAAGATCTGGTCTTACTTTTTTTTTTTTTTAATCACATTGATGTTAGGGGTGGTGTCATTGATAGTGAAATGTTTCTGTGGTTCTCTTCAATTATTCTAAAGTAGATTTTATTGTGAAAAAGAGAGATCGAATTTCACAACTAATTTGTGAACGAATATTTATTCCTAATTTGTTAGAGGAAGTTTAGGACATTGAGCATACCAAATGCCCCTGTGCCGCAAACCTTTTTTTTTTTTTTGAATCAACAGACATTAGTAGTAGTAGTAGTAATCAAACAACTAGCTAAATATACAGTGTGAATTAGTGATTCTCAACAATTACAGTGATAAGAGTGAGTAACTTATGTGTTGATGAAATGACTGAGGCGGTCTGCCTAAGGAGGCGGTTGTTATTTCCTAAAACATGCCTACTGAACTTCAATGAAAAGATGGTGTGGAATGTACGTTTAGCTATGGAGTATCCAGATCTTAAACTAGTGTTCAAGGAGGGTCAGGGTCTTCATCAGCCATATATCACGGTTGGAACAGAAGAGGTCGTTAAACATTTAACTACAGATGGCTTTCAGAATATTGTGATGGTTGTTCCAGCAGAAGTTATTTTCACAAAGGTCATACTTTTCAAATATCCAACTTACTTGGATCCCGATCATCTCCTTTACAATGACAGTGTTGTTTGGGTAAAGAGAAACATTGTTCATTATAAAAAACAAAGTCAGGTTATAGCTTTAATAAAAGGTGAGGCTCCTAAAAAAATTTTTGTACAAGGACTAGGCTATAGAAAAGTTTCAAAATACCAAGAGAAGCCAAAATTATGCCTGAAGTGTTATTATTGGGGGCATTTGGTTTGGAAATGTCAGTACGACCCCAGGTGTAAGTACTGTGGTAATAAACATGACTCTAAAGAGTGTACAAAGAAACAAAAATTTCCATTTTGTTGTAATTGTAGAGGTAAGCATACTCCTTGGTCTTATCTATGCCCCATGAATCCTACAAATGCTGTTGCAGGGGGGTGGTATTCTGCCAGCTAAGGGGAAACAAACTAGCTAGGCCCACACAACTGAAAGTCCTAAAGTCCTGTAGTATACAAATGTAACCTAATTACTACTATTATATTGAATTTTTTGTAGTAACTTTACTAAACTAATCTATGCCTTTGAGATATATATGTATGTATGTAAGCATCTTTCCCATTCAAAACAATATATAATTAACAAATTACAATGTTCGATAATTAAAGAAGGATAATTGGATTAATAAAAGAAAACAAATTAAAATAAATATTTTTTTTATATATATTTGATTTATAGAGGGATATAAAAGAGGATGTTCTCCTGTTCAATTCACTTGACACAGATGTCAGTAGCATATTATATACCTTGGGCAAAAGTTTATGTTGTGACCACCGGGCACACTGATTACCTTTGTCGACATGAACAATTTGAGAAAGAATGAGTCAAATAAAAGAAGAAGGTGGTTATCACTCAGACGAGATATGAAGCCAATCTTCATAGACAGGATGAATGACTGGTTCAGGGAATACCAAATCCCAGAAGATATTGATACATTTGTTGATGACCTTAATCACCAAATTGAAAGTTGTCTTAGAATTCAGCGCCGTACGCCTCGACGAAGACCCCCTCGGAAGAAAATGCCTCGAGGCAAAGATCCACAGAGTAAAGCTGAAGAATTAATTCACATGTGGAGTAAGGCAGCATCCTCCTCCTCCCTCTCAACGGAAATCGTCATGGAACAGCTCCTGCTACAGAATGACAGAAGAACTAGAATAGCGAGAGCACAGTCTAGTGAGGACGAATATGGAGAACCTATCACAGCCCAGGAAGTAAGGGCGGCTGTTAAGAGAGGTAAAATTACAGCACCTGGTGAGGATGGCATTACCTACGACATACTTAATGCACTGTGTGAAGTGCCTGGGAATCCACTACTCCTATTGTTTAACAAATCATTCCTAAATGGAGTTCTGCCCACACAATGGAAACACGCCAAAATTGTTCCCATACCAAAACCGAATGACCCTGGCAATTACAGACCTATCAGTCTCGTGTCATGTACTTGCAAGATGCTGGAAAAGATCATCCTAAAACGACTGTTACACAAAATAGGTAGGTTTGGGGAAGGAGTCAATGGATATGTCAAAGGACGGAGCACAGCCAATTGTATAATTAATTACCTGGTTAATGACACGGCTAGGTACTCTGTATTTGTTGACATAAAAGGAGCCTTCGACAAAGCCCAGGGGATTGCGATCCTGGACGAGCTTGCATGTATGGGTGTCAAGGGGAGACTCATGAAATGGATTGAAGACTACCTCACAGGGAGGAAAGCTAAGGTCTACTTCAATGGAGCAATCTCAAGAACAATGAATATGGAACTCGGGACCCCCCAAGGAGGAGTCTTAAGCCCTACACTATTCAATGTACTTATGAATGCAATTGCCAATATTGATTTTCCTGAAGGAACACAACTAGTGGGATATGCAGATGATGTCCTAATACAAGCTCCCACCTTTGATAAAATAAAACAGGCCATTGAACTCCTTGGAAGGAAATGTATTGAGCTCGGTTTCACTCTCTCCACAAACAAGACAAAAGCATACTCCCATCGCAAGCGGAGAGAAAATGAAGAACTGCAAATTAATGGTGTAACACTTGAATGGGTTGACCACTATCGGTACCTTGGCGTCACCGTCGGCTCAAACAAGGGAAAGAAAGAGGAGCTCAATCAAATCATAGGAACATGCAAAAGTCGACTCAGGGAACTGAAACTGAAAGCTATGACTTGGAATGATGGCCATGGAGCCTCTATTGCTGTACTTAAAATGATGTACACAAACTATGTACGCTCCGTCATTGACAATGCAGCACCTGTTTTATGTACTTATTCACAAAGTGATATGAATAGGCTAGAAAGCATACAGGATGAAGCCATTTCAATCATTCTTGGAGTTCCAAAGAAAAAAACTGCTGAAATGTCCAATCTACAAAAAGAGTTATTATCCCTTCCCAGTATTAAAGAAAGAATTGTGGAACTGAATGCTAAGCTTGCAATTAGGATTGCCAGAGATCCCCATTATAATGACATGGCTAAAAAAAAATTGAGCTCTGTGCTACTTTCAGGGGGAAACAAGAGAAGCAAAAAATGGCATCACAGAGCAGTCGGCTACCTTGAAGATCTTCACCTACTTCAACAAGCTCGTGAGCTCATGCCTGTAGAAAGATTACCTCCCTGGGTGGATCCCCTGAATGACTCGTGCAGGATTATCATCAATGATATGGTAAAGAAAAAAACCAACATGGTACCCCAAGAAATAAGCCACAAGTATCTTAAGGAAATTTATAATGAAGCTGGAGATGAACTAGATCAAATCTTCACTGATGGGTCATCTAATCCTATTAATGGCCGGGCGGGTGCAGCATACACGGTAATTAAGAAGGATGATGTATTTTTTCCACCAAAAAATGAGGAAAAAGCGCGCATTGAGAACTATACCTCTTCAACACAAGCAGAGTTAACTGCCATTGCTATGGCGTTAAGGTATATTATTGAACAGAATACTACTGGTGCAGTGATTTGCACCGATTCGAAAGCAGCACTGCAAAGCCTAAATAAAGATCGGGACGAGAATCTTTCAATAGTAGCTGAAATTAAGAGAGTTGTGAAGGTACTAACCAACCAGGGAAGAGTTGTCAAGTTCCTGTGGATTCCCTCCCATGTTGGAATCTATGGAAATGAACGCGCAGATGTGTTGGCAGCTGAAGGCGCTGAGGGAGACCATATTGAATACTTCATACCCAAGACTCTTCTAGAAATTAGAAGTATTATTAGGGAACATCATCGTCATCTCAATCATTATGAACCCCCCAAAAAAAGAGAATGTGGTGGTTGCGGGAGAGAATTAATAATAGAGAAAAAAATCTTGGATACAAATGTCCACACGTACAGCAGCTTTTTGTTAACAACATATAATAAAGATGATTTATAATGTATCTTATCTACCATTTGACAGAGGCTGTTTACCTTGGAGACTGGTTGGAAATATATGAATTGAATTTCAAATCTTATTGTTCCTTCTATTACATTTTTATATATGACTAATAAATACTTCTATAATTATTGACACAATATTATTATTATCCCTTTCACCAGATGGAATTATTATGTTCATAAAGAGTTAAGGATTACAGGTTACCAAATTATACATTCACTCTTCCAATTAGAATGAGTAATAATGGTTTTTTTTTTAATGGTTTATAATCATTTCAAAATAAAATAAATGATCCATATTCTTTTTTGACTCACAGTTTTGTTATAAGACAGAGCAGCTGCACACTTGCTTTACAGTTGCTCAGTTGCTCTCTCTCCACGTGACCAGGTTAGCGTTCTCTCTCTCTTTCTCTCTTCACACAATTAGGTCAATGTTTTTAATAATATTCCTTTACATAACGGATTTTTATTTAGTTAAAATCTAGCCAAGGAAACCTGGTCCCAAATTCAAGAGTACTTAGAAGTAACATTTTCGTTCCCCAGGATAGTGCGCTGAGAGCATGGATGGAGATCATGAGACGTTCCTCTTCACCAGTGAGAGCGTAGGCGAAGGCCACCCCGACAAAATTTGCGATCAGATCAGCGACGCAGTGCTTGATGCCCATCTTAGCCAGGACCCTGACGCCAAAGTTGCTTGTGAAACGTGTACCAAAACTGGTATGATCCTGATCTGTGGGGAGATTACGTCCAAGGCCCAAGTTAATTATCAACAAATTGTGCATGATATTGTTAAGAAAATTGGTTTTGATGATTCACGAAAGGGCTTTGACTACAAGACCTGCAATATTCTTCTGGCCCTGGAGCAAAAGTGTGCGGAGTCTGCTAATGGTGTACACATCGGGCGCAGTGATGACAACATTGGTTCAGGGGACCAGGGACTGATGTTTGGTTATGCCACTGATGAGACCGATGAGTGCATGCCCTTAACTATTATGCTGGCACACCGTCTCAATCAGAAGATTGCCGAGCTGCGAAGAGATGGGACGTTCTGGTGGGCGCGACCTGACTGTAAGACTCAAGTCACATGCCAGTATGTCTTCGATGAAGGAGCTGTTATTCCCAAAAGAGTGAACACTGTTGTCGCTTCTGTACAGCTCTCGGAACAAATTACTGTCGAAGCTTTGCGTGACGAGGTTATAGAGAAGGTCATCAAGGTCATTATTCCTGAAAAATATATAGATACTCAAACGAAATACCACATCAACCCTTGCGGAGAATTCATCATGGGTGGACCTCAAGGTAACGCTGGGCTAACTGGTAGGAAAATCATCGTTGACACTTACGGTGGGTGGGGCGCTCACGGCGGGGGAGCGTTCTCTGGCAAAGATTACACAAAGATTGACCGCTCAGCGGCCTATGCCGCCCGATGGGTTGCCAAGTCACTGGTGAAAAACAAATTATGTAGACGCTGTTTGGTTCAGGTATCTTACACCATTAGTGTTGTGCACCCCATAAGCATCAGCATCTTCCACTATGGCACCTCACAGTACACATCAAAACAGCTTCTGAAGATTGTTAACCACAACTTTGATCTACGACTAGGACATATTGTCAACGAGCTGGGCTTAAAGAGACCAATTTACAGTGATACCTCGTGTTATGGACATTTTGGACGGCAACAGTTCTCTTGGGAGCAGCCCAAGAAGTTGACCATCCCTGAATTTTAGAGTCAAATAATTCTTAAGGATGACTATCATTTTTACGTTTTTCATCAAGTCCCTGTTAATATGGGAGAACACTATGTCTATGCTTGATTCACAACTCTCCTAAACACGAGAGTGAAGTTATACAACTTTAGAACGCTTTCCCACCAGGAGACTTGAACCCTAGCCAGCACAGAAGCCTGGTGGGAACCTTTAATTTTATATTCAATTGATAATTTTATATACTTTTTTGACGTTTTATATACCAGAGTATATAAAATCTCCGGGCCTTTTATATATCAGAGTAAATAAAATTAAAATGACCCTATAAATAGATAGAATTTGTTTTTTTATCTTATAAGGTGACCAGCGTCTGGGTCAAGATAAATACGTTTTCTTCCTTTAAACTGAATCCAGTTTTTATCTTTTCGGTGGGGGGTTCTATGTGATCCTCCTCCTCCTCCTCCTCCTCCTTTTACTGTTTGTCCTCCTCCTCCAACTGTTTGTGATTTTCCTCCTCCTCCTCCTTCTACTGTTTGTGATTCTCCTCCTCCTCCTCCTCCTTCTCCTCCAACTGTTTGTGGTTCTCCTCCTCCTCCTCCTCCTTCTACTGTTTGTCCTCCTCCTTCTACTGTTTGTGATTCTCCTCCTTCTCTTCCAACTGTTTGTGGTTCTCCTCCTCCTCCTCCTCCTCCTCCTCCTCCTTCTACTGTTTGTGAAGTTTTTACCTTTCCTACTCCTTCTCCTGCATTTTGTAATTCTCCTCCTCCATGTGATTCTTTTGTTTGTTCTTCTTTCTCGACTTCCACATAAATGTTAAATTTAATGCTAGCAAATGTGTCTGAGGAATTAATATTCTTAGCTAACATTTTACATTCCACCTCATTATGACCGTCTTCGAGTTCAAGTTTCATAACCACGAATGGGGGTAGTGAATTTTCTTTCATTGGGAAACTGTCCGAATAAAATCCACAATTAAATATATCTTGACTTGCAGCATGGGTACATGATATCAACAATTTGTTCATGTAAAATCGTTTTCCTTCCTTTCGACATTTTTTACGTGATGCATCTAAATTGTTCTTTAATTTGACGTCTTATATTTCATGTCGATCTGTATAAATATCAGGTGTGAAATTATGGAAATTCCATGGAAATATTAATATAATTGGATTTTTTGTATAATATCCCCTATCAATATTAGAATTTGTATATAGTTTATTTATGTAATATGCAGAATAACAATTGGTAAAGTTTTGGATTTCATCATAATAACTAAGGAATTTATTAAAGGGTTGAATTAGTGTCTTATCAGTTTCAGTAATAGTTTTAGGATTATACGAAATTGGTGGTTTGGGAACAATAAAGAGACCTTTATAAGTTTTTATGTCTTCGATAAATGGCGAGAATAATGATTCTATAAGTTTGGATTTCATTTGGGATTTTCGAAGTTCAGACGAATCTGTGGAGGATTGTAATAATTCTTGAAGTAATTCATGAGGTTGTTCGACGGATTCCATTTGACTGATGACGTGAGGAACGCCAGAGGACTCATTTTCACTTGTTTGTAATTCTCCTCCGCCTTCTCCTTCTCCTCCTCCTCCTTCTCCTTCTCCGGCATCTTGTAATTCTCCTACTCCTCCTCCTCCTCTTCCTCCTCCTCTTCCTCTTCCTTCTCTGGTGTCTTGTAATTCTCCTCCTCCTCCTCCTCTTCCTTCTCCGGCATCATGTAATTCTCCTCCTCCTCCTCTTCCTTCTCCGGCATCTTGTAATTCTCCTCCTCCTCCTCCTTCTCCAGCATCTTGTAATTCTCCTACTCCTCCTCCTCTTCCTCCTCCTCTTCCTCTTCCTTCTCTGGTGTCTTGTAATTCTCCTCCTCCTCCTCCTCTTCCTTCTCCGGCATCATGTAATTCTCCTCCTCCTCCTCCTCTTCCTTCTCCGGCATCTTGTAATTCTCCTCCTCCTCCTCCTTCTCCAGTGTCTTGTAATTCTCTTCCTCCTCCTCCTCCTCCTCCTCCCTCTCCATCGTCTTGTAATTCTTCTGCTCCTCCTTCCCCTGCGTCATGTAACTCTACTCCTTCTCCTGCGTTGTGTAATTCCCCTCCCACTACTCCTGCATTGTGTAATTCCCCTCCCACTACTCCTGCGTTGTGTAATTCCCCTCCCACTACTCCTGCGTTGTGTAATTCCCCTCCCACTACTCCTGCGTTGTGTAATTCCCCTCCCACTCCTCCTCCTACATCTTGTATTAGCTCAATGGACTCTGGTGTTGTGTCATGGCTGATGGAATTGTAATTGTTTTCCTTTTTATATAATTTTTTAGTATTTTTAGATTTTTTCCGTGAATTAATGACTACTATAACTGTTAGGAAAATAATTAATATTATTAACATAATAATTGTTGACAGTAGATTATTCATTCTTAATTTTCTCTTTTTTTAATTATATGATTTTTAATTCAGATATTTTTAAAAAATAAAGTAATTATGCAACCAAAGTCAAATATGTTATTGTTTTTATCCTGTTGAGTAGTTTTCCAGTATTAAGTGATATTGGATATTATATTAAATATTGGAATACCATTCAATATTGAATGAGTAATTCAATGTTGAATGAGTCATTCAATGTTGGATTGTTTTCCAGTATCCAGCACTATACTATATACTCTATACTATGTCGATATTGATCAGTTTTCTGGTTAGTATCCAATGATATTGGATAGTATATTCAACATTGAATGTGTGCAGATGTGACAACAGTCACAAACACCCTGATGGATAGTTGAAAAAAAAGAGATTTGAGTCCCTGATTAAAAAAAAAAAGACTACTACTACTACAACCCTACTTAAATTACTTACTGTTTTGCTTACTGAACACTGTAATACAACAGGTGTTGATGCAAACTCTAATCCAAAAAATGTCGTCCCTACCACAGGTGTTATTAGAAAACATATTTGCACTGGTTCCATATCGTCATCTTTTAATTATTTGTTCCAGAGTTTGTAAAATTTGGAGCCATGTTATTCTTGACTCGTCATACATGCCATTCCGCACTCTTTATCATCGATTAATATGGGATTCGTATACTCTTTTCCCTAGTCCACTTCTACATAGCAATGAAGATGGTAATTTGTCTCTTTACAATGCATCCTATATTGTGAAACAATTATGTTACATCAAATACAACATAACCGATGGAAGAGACTGTATGAGAGACCTTCTAAAGATGATCGAGACTAAAATGAATAACTGGTCGAAAATGGGTCAAGAAAAAAAAGACTCTGAACTATTTGAGTTATTGAATGATCATCCTATGTTTTCATCAACATTAAAAACAATGACGAGTGTTAATCATCCTTTAAAAGGTATGATAAACAAAAACAAAGTGTGGTCTTTAGTAACAGCTATGACAATGTTCTCTCGGGATACAGATGAAATTTTACAATTGTTAAATATTTGTCTTCGAATGTATCCCACGTCAACTGTTCTGGATATTTTTTATGGATATACAGTTATTTTTCTTTTTTCTTTTCAAAACTTACAGCAATCTAATATTAATAATTATAAGGTACATTCTGCACTCTATCTGACCGAAAATATAATTCTTCAATCGTCAGAACAAACATATTATTGTGAACAGGCCCTTCTAATCAATCGTGTTCCAAGTAAAGGTGAAATTACACGTGTCGATTATGTTCCTGGAGTGGATATAGTCAGTATAGTTTTGAAGATAGTAAAGCGGCATTCATCTTTGCAATTTTTAATTATCGAATCGCAGCCACAATCACCACTTGTACAACAGTTACCGCAAAATGCTATTTGTTCATTTTCTATGTTTAATTCTTTTTCTTTTTCTTTTGATGTATTGGTGCTTATGCCAGATTCTTCTGATATTAATAGGGAGGAAGACTGGAGAAAAAAAGTGAAAGAAATTTCAGTAATCAAATTTAGAAACATTTTATCTGAACAAAATAAACCCTGTTATAATTTAAATATTAATGTATATCTACTAATGGTAAGTAAGAGGAATCAGGATTTATGTTGGATTATGTATTGTATTTTGGGACTACGTAACTTTATAATTCCTGTAAGTACTGAAATGTGTCAGGTGCAAGAAAGGAATTGTGAAGACAATGTTTTAGTTATTTGTTCATCTATTTCAAGTATATATATGTACTGTTATGACCATTATTGTAATTCTTATATGGAAAAATTTTGTGTTATTACAATAGATGGGAGTTTTTAAAGATTTCTAGATGATGTTCTCTCTATATATAATTTATATGACCGACATGAATATGATGGTGAATGCAATTGTTGGTTACCACCTTCGTTAACTTACAGTGAGATTTATAGTGCCTATGCATTATCTTATCATAGAACACCAGATTTTATATTTTGGTTAAAAACAAAATGCACCTTTAATGGTGAATATCATCCAAGTTATAATTATTATATCATTTATACAGATATGTTAATAACATTTCAAACTATGCCAACATTTTCATTAGTTCGATTATTTAAAGGAAAAGATGTAATTTGTGAACATCATATGATTGCAACAATCACTAACAATTTAAAATTTGATGTATTGGAAATTGAATTGAATAATTCATTTGAAAAAGATATTAATACAATTCTTGGACAACAATTGGCGACATTTAATGAAATTAATATAAGTGAACGCCACTACTGTCTTCATTGTTCTAAATCTCTAAAGGATGAATATTTTGCTCTAAAACAAAAAATAAATTGGTGTGATATGGTAGCGGTAAGATTTACACGTTTTAATAGTTTTGATTTAATATGTGCTCAATGTGCAAATATCAATGATGAGGAATAACTGTATATTAATATTTTATTTCATCCTATTTTATATAAAAAAATGCACATTTAAACTGACCATATATTAATTATTATATTATAAATATAGATATGTTACAACAGGTTGTCAAACTATACCAACTAACTTTGTATTTTAGTTACCATCTCAATGAGGTTTATAGTGTTTATACATTATCATAGAACACCAATTTTTTTATTTTTTGATGGTTAAATTAAGTTTTGAGTTGGGGTCAAGGATGGCAGTGGCGACACTTCACTGATGAAGAAGATGATGTGTTCATGGACGCTTGCAAAAATAAGGACGTCGACAATCTGGCCATATTATCGACTTGATAGAGAGATTCTTGGATGCACCCCCCTCCCCCTCCCCTACCTCCACGTCTTAGTCTCACTATATTTTATGGAAAGATAATAATAACACAAATGAGATTATAATAGAGATAGTAATTATTGTATACCTGAGATGGAAGGTATATAAACAGGCAAATTATGATGGTTTATAGACCAGTTCATCTGCTCCTGTAATCACAGTAAGTACTGTTCCTGAGTGTAGTCGTATACCAAAAACAAATTTATTTACCATACCATTTGATTTTTTATTAAATAAAAAAATAATGGGAGATGTTATTACTGAATCACAAGTTAAAATTTTAGTTGGAAAATATTTTATTGATATATTAAATTATTCAATTAATCTTTATAATTATAATATAAAGCATATTTATTTGCCAATGTTTGATATGTTAGATAGTGAATTTAATAATATTATATCAGTTATGTTTGACACATATATAGATATATGTCAAAATATTGGGTTTTTAATAATAAATGGAAAATGGGATCATTACCGATGTGAATTTATTCTTGATTTTATTCGAAGACAATTCAGTTATTATTTATACAAACTCCTAAAAAGAATTCATATTATAAAATTATACATTATTCTCTTAGAAAATACGTTACGATATCAAGGATGGGCTCTTATGGAATCTATTTGGACTATACAAGGAAAAATACCTTATTCTCTAATTAGAAAACCTATATTGAATGAAAGATGTATTAAACCCATTCTTCTGTCCCATACCGATATATATGACCTAAAAGATAATTTAAGTAATGTATATAATCGATCACCTACTGTAAAATATGTAAATGAAGTAACAAGAATTGTTATATATAATTTGTATAATTTACTTATGAAAAAATTTAAATATGTAAATTGGTTAGAGACTATTCTTCTCTGTTCTCTCCCCAAACAAAATCTTAAAAGATTAAACTGCCTTCCTAAAACAAAATCTGAAAACAATTTAGAATGTTTAGGGGATATTCTTCGAACTATTGATCTTCATATATATAAAGATGGGGAAGTCTATAAATATAAGAAACATCGCTGATTTATGTATGTGTGTGTTGTATGGTGTGGAAATAATCTAAATCATATTTTTTTCTTTTGTCTACAGGATGTTTAAGTAAGAATAGACTTATTGATTGGCTTCCATCATCATCATCATCATCATTATCATCATTATGTTGCTGTTAGAAGATTTCATTTGGCAACCACTTTCATATGAAATTCAACTGTATTTAGATGATGTTTATAGTACACACATATTTAACCTGTGGACAGTTCTTTGTGGTCTTTTTTGGTATTATTCAGGGCTTAGAGAAGTGAATTTTGTTGCACTTCTTTTTTGCCTAATATGTGAAAGAAACAGAGAAGTTTGCAGGAAGCAAGTTCAATATATGGTTATATATTTCTGCTTAGGAATTGGTATATGTACTATAGATGACACAAATGTCTTATTTCTAGTAGCATGTTTAATGATTACTTATTTTATGTGGAAATTAATCTATGGAGTACATGGTTATTATATGGTTTTAAGTATGGGATTAATGTTACTCCTTTTTTTATATGAACTGTTATCAGGTTATATTAACTTTATTTTATTTAATTATTCTATTTTACAGTACATATATCATAATAATCAAAGAATTTCCTGAAGGCAACCAAACAGATTTATTTCATGGTGCATTTTTACATTTAATAGTGTTAATGATACACCCAAAGAAAAAGAAATCCTCTCTACCTAAGTTAGTAAATATTGAAGTTGATTTAGATCACATTCTGTTGCAAGATCTTTCAGTTGCACATATTCCATTCTGGGGACATCATATAAATAATAAATTTTCACCTCAATTCCACCCTGAACTACCAATAGATGGTTATCCACGTTCATCTTTCTTTTCTGAAGATGAACGATTATCTTGGCAAGGTGAGATTGCTTATTTCCAGCCGAAATCTACTGTCTTAAATTGTGCATCAAAAATAAGATTAGAACATCTTCAAAATATTTGTAATCATGCTAACGATTGTTATTGGCAAGAGCACATTTTTATTTTTGGAAAGCATATACTTACCAAGAAGGAACTTGATGAAGTAATGAGTTTTATAAACCCAAAGGACACTGTGGTGTCTATTTATGCTCGTGGTGGATGGGTTGAGAGTTTTTTGCTGAATCGAGGTGTGAGCATTATTCCAACAGAAAACACAGAAAGATTAGAGTATATAACTGCAGTTAAATGGTTACCAAACGGGTATATTAGGCATATAGTTAAAGAAACTTGTATTAATAAAGAATATTCAAATGCCAATATACTTATAATCAATGAACCAATTGGAAATTTTTATATGACTATCGTTAGTATACTTAAAAGTTTCAAAGGACGACTAGTGATAATGTTTGGTTCCAACTTTCCTATGGTTATTAAAAGTGTTTTAAATGAAAAATACATTCATGTACAAACATCTAGTGTGCCCATTTTTATTAGGTCTACTGTTCATTTTTATATGAGAATAGACATATGATTATTGGAGTTGTTATTGTGTGGAAATATATAATGAGAATTGATGACATTATTAATAGTTTTGATTTTTAAAATTAGGCACCCCCAAAAAATTCCTGGCTTGTACTAATGTGAGGTTTAATTTAAGGTAAATAAGTTAATAAAGGATGATTCTGACTTTAATTATATACAGTTATAATTACCCTCAACATCTCAATGGTAATAATGATTTAAGTAAATAAAGCCAGTGACAAGTCACAGAAGTACAGCCAGTGACAAGTAAGTCAGGCAGAACAAGCACACCCAATGACAAGTCAGGCAGAACAAGCACACCCAATGACAAGTCATGCAGAACAAGCACAGCCAGTGACAAGTCATGCAGAACAAGCACAGCCAGTGACAAGTCAGTCAGGCAGAACAAGCACACCCAATGACAAGTCATGCAGAACAAGCACAGCCAGTGACAAGTCAGTCAGGCAGAACAAGCACACCCAATGACAAGTCAGGCAGAACAAGCACAGCCAGTGACAAGTCTGAGCTAAGTTTTTATAATTGCTGTTATACAAAGCTTAAAAGAACAAGAGGTCATAAAGTTTTTGTGATGATTAAATTTTTTTTAGAAGAGTTGTTTTTTCAAGGATATTTTCATCAATATATATCAAAGGTTAGAAGAGCTTTAATTAAAAATTAGGTAACTGTTACTTTAAGCACTGTAATCTGAATGAAGTTCATCTTGTGGGTGAGCTGATAGATAATTTATTACCAAAGTTTTCTTAAGACCTCTATCCTTAACAACTTTCCAAGTGTTTTTTTTAAAGCTGGTCTCCTTATTTCTTTTTGCCTGATGCTCTTTCAACTGCTGTACTTCGTCCCGTAGGTAATTTAATTCTGTCCTCAGAGCTTCAACTAAAACCAATAGTTCAATCTTTAAAACATCCATAATGTATAATAAATAGCATTAAAACGGAGGAGCTTTGGCTAGCACACTCTCTCAGTCTAGGATGAAAGTAAAATGTTCCTCGAAAAAAAGGTTTCATTTTATTCTTTTGTAACAAAAAAACTTATTATATTCTCGAAACTCCACTACACCCAGCTTCTACATTCGAAGGACTTTGCTGCATATGGTAAAAATATTTCATACTATTATAGTTGCACTTGAGCTTTAGCAGATTCCAATTCTTTAGTAGATATATAAATTTGTTAATTTGTACTAAAAAATATATACAGTACATGGTTTAACTAATTCAAATTATTCTTTTATTTATTTATAAATCCTACTGACAATGAAGAAAATTTTATTTTCCATGTCTATAAATTTAACAATCAAAACCAACTAAATTTTAACAACTACTTTTCTTTTTTTTTTGATGATGATGATGATGATGATAATGATGATGATGATGATGATGATAATGTTGAGGAGGAGACTGACAAAGTCAATGGGGTTGGAGGTTCTTCAGATAATATTGGGAATGATTGTTTTATAGTTTGTATAACCAAATATTTTATTCGCTTTGCAGAAAGTTCTTCCTCCTTTTTCTTTTTCTCTTCCTTCTTCTTCTTCTTTTCTTCCTTCTTTTTTTTCTTTTCTTCCTTCTTTTTCTTTTTCCTTTCTTCCTTTTTCCGCTTCCTTGTTATTTTCTCATCTTGGTTTGAAAGAGATAATAAACTCACTTCCCTTGTTATTTTCTCATCTTGGTTTGAAAGAGATTATAAACCCAAAGTGGATGATGAATTTCCAGATGTGGATCCTGCTCCTGAGATAGATGGTGACACTGTTGGTGGCAATGAATGTACATGCTTTAAATTTCCATCAGCATGTATCTGAGGTACATCATAGCTTGTATTTGTATTTGAAAGCTGTTGATCTTTAGATACCAATAATTGTTGTTGTGGTTGATTAACATATACATCTTCATTCCAATCTGAACTTGAAATTGTATTTAGAGATAAACCCAAAGTGGGTAATGGATTTCCTGCTCCTGAGGTAGATGGTGACACTGTTGGATCAAGGAATGTCAATGAATGTTCATTATATAAATTTACATCATCTACCGGAGGTGCATTGTAATAGGTATTTGAAAACTGTTGATCTTCGTGTACCAATAATTGTTGTTGTTGATTAACATATGCATCTTCATTCAAACCTGAACTTAATATTGTATTTTCAGGAAACGACACCATTAGTTGTTGATAATCATTATTAATTGATTCACCTGTTTTACTACAATATTTGTCAATTATATAAGTCAGATCTGTTTCTTTTTCTTCTTCTTCTTCAATTTGTATGTTAGGTTGATGATAATTACACTTCAAATTGGCTGCTGGTAAATTGGTGGTTTCTGATATTAGTTGATAATTTGAGCTTGAAGTAGATGGCAAATAAATGTTGTTATTTTTTTCTCCTCTTGTGGTGTTAGTTTCTGAGGGAAAGAAGACATCAATGAAATCAGGAATTTGATCCAAAAAATCTTCTTCTCTATGTTGTTGCTGTTGTTGTTGTTGCTGTTGTTGTTGTTGTTGCTGTTGTTGTTGTTGTTGTTGTTGTTGTTGAACATGATGAACTCCATTTTCCTGAGTTTTGTTTGCAATTCTTTTAAATGTTGTTATATTCTTCTTCACCTTATTTTCCAAAACTGATTCTTCATCATCAGATTCCAAAGCAGCAGGAGCAGCAACAGCAGTGGCAACGATGGTGGTCAGGGTAGTACTAGTAGTAGTGATGGTGGTGGTGGTGGCACTAGTGGTGGTGGTGGTAGTAGTAGTAGTAGTAGTAGTAGTAGTAGTAGTAGTAGTAGTAGTAGTAGTAGTAGTAGTAGTAGTAGTAGTAGTAGTAGTAGTAGTAGTAGTAGTAGTAGTAGTAGTAGTAGTAGAAGTAGCAGATTTATCTAAATCTTTGTTTGTCAATGACCCTAATTCTTCCTTATTGCCTGTATCATGCTCATTATTATCTTCTTTACTGTTATCACTACCACCATCATCATCATTATTATTACTATTACTACTACTACTACTACTACTACTACTACTACTACTACCACCGCCACCACCACCACCACCACTACTACTACTACTACTACTACTACTACTACTACTACTACCACTGCCACCACCATCACTACTACTGTTACTGTTACTGCTGCTGCTGCTGCTTCTTATGCTGCTGCTGCCTCTTCTTATGCTGCTGCTGCCTCTTCTGATGCTGATTCTTCTGCTGCTGCTGCTGCCTCTTATGATGCTGATGTCTTTTCTGTTGCCACTTCTACTTCTGCTGTTTCTTCTTTTTCTATCATCTTCATTATCCTTATCATCATTATCATTATTTATCTCCTGTAATAATAATGATGTAGTTGCTGATTCAGTAATGTTAGTTGTAGTTTTAGTGACTGAGGGAAGAATATTTTCATTTCCTTCGTTTTTGAATAAATTCCTGATTTGTATACCTAAAAAGTAGTCTTCTAAAACTTCCCGTTTATCTTGATGTATAAAACCAGATGAAATTATTTTTTGTATGATAATTCTAGATAATCTATTCTTATCTATATCACAATTCTTATACTGAAATTGGTTCTTAATTATGTAATGTAAACTTTCCAGTATTATTTTAAAAGATTCTGTCAAATTCATATTCTTTGGAGAACATTTGGGTTTCACTTCATTCTTATGTAAGTCGATTATCTTCAGTATATTATTTCTATACTTTGGAAGTGGGAATTTTACTTCACAGCAGTTACATTCCATAATTGGAATGATTTCATTCTTCAATCTAAACCCTTCATGTATGAAAATTTGTTTATTTCTTGATATTTGAGTCTTTAAATTTTCATACTTGGTTTTAAATAAAAAGGCTGACTCTTCAAAAGATTTATCATCATCATCGACATCATCATCATCATCATCATCATGCTTATCCTTTTTTTTCATTGCCTTTATTATATATAATATTTCATTAATTTTATCTAATGTAGTTGTATATACTACAAATGGTGCTCTCTTACACTCATGATCTATTATTTTCTGGAATGATATAAATATGCCATTACATTTTATGCAAATGTACCAACCATTGTTATTATCCATGTAAGAAAATGTGGATAATTTTTCCAACTGATCATTAGTTATCCATATTTTATATTTTTGTTTATCTTCCAATTCTGGATAGGATGGGGAGATAAATTTTTTTATTCTCTTATGGTATTCTTGAACATAAGTCAGTGTTCTTATACTAGAGTACTGATGAGTCCCCTTTAATATAAAATATTTAGGGAGACCATCATAGAGTTGTTCTTCTGATGTAAATGTGGTGGGTGGCTCATTGGGGAGTGGATCTCGACGATTCACGTTGTTCTTAATTGGAGCCATTGAAAACAATAAAGCAGAAGAATCCCACAGGCTGGAGAATCATGCATGTGTATACAACTGGCATTGAGACAAGCTGTAGCTGGTTAGATACATCTTGTAGTTTTTAGGTTGTGCAGTGTGCTCACAGAGTAAATCCGAATCCTAAAACAAAGAAAAAAGTGTCACTTTTTATTTTATTCGTTTAACATAAAGATAAAATAATAGTATATTATGCTTGTTTAACTTTTTTTAAAAAATATATAAATTTAAACAAATATATTTAGGTCTAGATAATAATAAAAAAGTTCAAGGGTTAGTTGTAAAAACCATGGAATATGGTTTTTTAACTAATTTAATGAAACATGAAAATATTGGGATTTGGCCACACAACCAGAAGAAAACTCTAATCACTAATTGGAAAGTTAGAGAGGTTAGAAACTTACTAAGAGCAATAGAATATTTAAATTTCATTAGAGGTCATAAAAAGATTAAGGAAGAGATAGTAGGAGATAAGGATATGTACACTTTATTAGGTTTAATTGATCTTGAAACTTGTGTTTTAAATTTACACAAAATATTAATGAGAGGATTGTTATCACCCGAAAAATGTGGTTATGTAAGTACCAATATACGCTGTACAAAGATTAGTAATAACACAAGTGTCAAGGGTTTGTATGTATATCCACATATCCATTCAATTCAGGATGGAGAAAATCGTATTTTGGCTATTTTGGACAATTACAATTCTACATTGACCCAAAAAATATTCACATTTTTAGGGCCAGAGGAAGAATTTGAATGGATTTTTAAATTAATTTCATGGTTTATCCTAGAAATGCTTACTCTCCATCCTTTTTCAGATGGAAATGGTCGTTTGACACGTCTTTTAGTCAATTATATATTGTCAACATTAATGCCATTTCCAACATCTATCATGGGGAATTTAGAATGGGCTATTATCCATGATCGAAAACTAAATACAAAAAAACAACGCCCACCTCTTAACATACTCAAATTAGTAATTGAAAGTGTCTTGTTCAATTGGCGAATGTATTTTTATCTGTTATCTGTGGTCAGAAAAAAATAATGAAACTTTATATTATATTTATATGTTTAATTCTTTATTCAATAATATTAAATTACATTTATAAGAAAAATATGAGTAATAATCCAAAGATAGACTCTAATTTAATATTAATGTCACATCCTCCATATGAAAAGATTACAAGAGAGATGGATTGTACTATTAACAATATAGCATGCCAGAGAAATGAAGACTGTCAAACATTTTGCTCTTCTTCTTTAGGAGTTACTTGCATTAATAGTGTTTGTAATTATGACACTGATCATAAATGTTTAAATGGAGGATTTCCTATTAATTATGTTGGGGAAACTAATTTAATAGCCACCATATGTGCTTGTATGGATAATGGACACTATATCGGTGAGCAATGTCAATACCAAAATTCCTTTCGACCAACGTCTCACAAAAGCTTCCCTATTAGCTAAAGACGGATGTATATTATTTTAAAGTAAAAAAAAAAAAAAAAGATTTTCTCATCTATAAGTATACTACAATTTCACTATGTTGCTCTTTAAAATGAATGATCGATATTATACTTATCCACTTATTCAAAATTATGATCCGTTAAAACGAACTTATCAAGACTCACATATCAATCCCAATACTGGGACTTTTAATAAAATAACTCGTGATCTTCAAACTATAAGTTGTACTTCATCAAGAAAAAATAAGACGAGTTTATATGGTTTTGGATCACTAACAGATATGTGTGGGAAAAGAGAAATTGATTTGATTTTATTAACAAATGGAACAGTTCATCATTTATATCGTAGATTTTGGGAGACAAACACTATAAGTGGTTCCCATGTCATACGTCTACCTAGTTTAGATTATATACATTTTATCTTGGATGTTGATTTAAAAAAAATGTGTACTCTTGAATCATTTCCTTTATCGACAGCTGTGTACCTAGAATATCTAACACTTAAACAATCAGGGTTATCCTTACAATTAACAACATCCATTGTTAATGGACAGATCTATTATAATACAAATTATGTCATATATGAACTTGTTTCTCATATTGTTTATTATTTTGGTCTAGACTGGCTACCAATTTATATTTTAGGTAAATCACAAACGTTTACTCAAGGATTTCATCTTGAAATACCCCACCTAACTCTTTCCTATTATGATTTTGCCCTAATGTCCAATTCATGTAAAGAACTCTTACCTACCCTCGTAGATATTACTACCAATTATAGTATTTTTGGCTCTCAAAAAATTCAACTGCAAACACCTTTAAACGAAATGGACCACTTATTTACCATATGCGGTTTTCCACAAAAATAATATTTACAATATGTCAAACTCACCACCCTCATATATTTTATCAAGTATGGGTGAAGTTTTTGACTTCTTTAATATCTGTAAATAAACCTTCATGAACCTTCATCCATTAGAGGATTCCCAACTATTATCGGGTTGGATGATGATACATATGCTCTGGATGTTTTTCAGAAAAATGTTCAAACATTTATGCAAAACAAAGAAAATATTGATGACGCCGAAAATTATTTTACTATATATGAAAATTATGATAATTCTAGGGAGAGAGATGAAGAAAAAATACCAGATATAACAGAAGAAGATTTTTTCATGTTTTCCAATGTTAACAATATTATCAATAAAATTATAGTGGGTTTATTTTTTGTTACACTTAGTAAGGAATATAAACTTTCTATATATAAATCTCTTCATTTTCAAGAGGAACAACAAGAAGAGAATAACCAACTCTTAATTATACTTGAAAAATATCCAAATAGTTTTATACATATTAACGAAATTCCGCATTACCTGATTCTTCTTACAAATGACAATGACGCTGAGGCAAACTTTGACTACGATAAAATACAAATGACAGCAAATCGTATTGAAAAAGTGTTTACAGTTCAACCTTTAAGGCAAACATCTATTCGCGGAACAGTTGCCAGTAGCAATATCAGTCGAGATACCAATTCTTTCCTGAAACGAATTCAGCCATTTACCATTGAACATATAACCCGTTTATGTTTGCAGAGTAAACAACATCTTCACACTGTCTTGTGTCTTTTAGCATTGTTATATGTTAAAAAGATCCGTCAAAAGTCCCTGGGAATGACATTTCCTGACTACAATTATTTTATAGCCCAAATAATTAGAGATTTAAATTTTAATCACTTAGATACTGGACCACTTTATGAAATCATCTATCTTCTTAACCGATATCAGGAACACCAGCAAGTAAAAGAAGAATTAGAAGATTGGATAATTTTGTGTCTTCTAAATCTTCTAATTGTTAGTGATGTGATATCAATGAAAAAAGCTTTTGATCTAGTAGAAAAAATTGATTCTCAAAGATTGGATTTTGTCATGAATATAAATGTGGAAGAGTTTGACAGTGACACTTATCGGGTAGTACCATCAGCTAATAGTAATTCACGTCCTACTAAAATTCCTCGGATTATAATAGCTTTTTCTTTCCTACAGAATTTTGGTATAAAGGAATATAACAATTTTTTAGCTATATATAAACCTATTATATGTGATAAGAATTCGCACCAGATTAATGTTTGGGATAATACTACTAAGAAGTGGTCAGTAGCTAATAATCACATAAATTCTTCTTTACTAGCACCAGACCTAGCTTACATTGCACGTCAAATTATTTTAATTGATAGCATACTACAACAACAACAACATCAACAACAACAACAACAACCACAATTACTGGAAAATGAAATGTTTCTTTCACTTACCTTACCACCAACACCACTACAATCCAACAGCAACTTATTACCACCTCCTCCTCCGTTGTCACCTTCTCCATCAATAACCTCATCAACTTCTTCATCGAATTCAGACTCAAACCTTCCTTCTCCTTCAGCCAAAGGTAGAGTCAAAAAAAAAAACTACTGATTCTACAAATAATAATAATAATAATAATAATAATAATTACAAGAAACGAAGTCTTATTCAGAATAGTCTTCTAAATTCTATAAAGAGTTTTTATGCAAACATGAAAATCTTGGATATACCTCGATATTTTATTGCTTCTTCTCAATGTTATATCATCAGCGGCAGTAGCAGTAGTGAGATGAACCAAATTTTTTATATCCTACCACTTCCCCTGTACAAATCATCAAATAATACAAATTCTGATACAAGACCAACTATTTATGATTGGAGTGAAGTATTGAAACTATTAGATCACATACCAAAATGTACCTTTTTTATGCAGCAATGTAATCCAATATTAAAAGATATTCTACATTACGAAAGCGAAAAAAAGAAATATTATAAGAAGTTGACAGTTGAAGAGAAACATAAAATTCTCTTACTTAGTCATGAACAATATCATATAAACTTTATAGATCGATTTTGGAATGATGGTATGAATAGATTAGCTCAACTTGTCAAATATTATGTGCTAAAACATATGGTTACTTCTTTAGAATCACTAAACCGAGTTTCAGAAAATATTAATATAGAAAATAAATATCAAGATCTTCTTAATAGACTCATTGAAGAATGCGGTCATGGGATAAAAAATCGTAAAATTCCAATGAAAGAAAGTATTTACCATCTAGATGCTATTTTAAAAGAAAATCTAAAGGTAAATGGACGGTTTATACGAAAAGATGATGTTGGTGAACCAGTGAAACCTAATTGTAATTGTCAATTAGTTGATATTTTGTTAACACTAGCACAGATCTTTTGCTATGATGCAACTACTATGATTTATTTTTTTTCACTAATAGTAAAAGCATGCCATCGACAAAATGACAAGAAGATAACTTTGGGTATTGGAGATTCAAATTCAGGAAAAACTGCTTTATTAAATACTCTTACTCTAACTCTTGGTGATTTGACAGGTATTCTCTCAGTACATACAGCTCATAAGGGTCTCCAAGAACAGACCCATGATTTAGGAAGAGGTGGAAAAATGGTTAGAATGTGGTACATGGATGAACTGAGTACGACTAAAACCCTTAATTCTCTGTTTTTAAAGCAATTGAGCGGTCATGCCCAAATGTGGATTCGTCAAAACTATATGGATGGGGATACATATAATTTAGCAACACCTATTTTTTTGTTTGGCAACAATTGCCCAACTTTCAGCGAATATGACTCAGCCTTGATGCAACGACTTCGTTTCATTTCATTCCGTGCGCGGTTTGATTCTGAAGTGCCTACGTCATTTCAATATTCAATTTTTCCCCAATTTCATCTCATGACTGATGATCGAAAGAAAAAGCGTCTGACTGAAGGAATGATGGCACTCTTTATTCATGCTAACTGTCATGATAAACTCAATTCGCCCTGGTTTGTATCAATGAACCAGACTGTTAACTTTCTCACACTCCCAATTAACATTATGGAGGCAACTGAGTTATATTCACCAGAACGTGGAATTGTAGCCCAAATAATGGAAGAGTGCCATCTGGTAGAGAAACCATATAGTGGGTTTATTACCCTACATCGTCTATCAGTTCTTTTGCGTAGTTTCCCCTACGTAGTTTCCCCCGTAGTTTTAAATTTTTTTTAATTTGGATGATTCGACTTTATTAAATTTAGAAAGTGTATGTAAAATTATTAAAAAATATTTTTTTTTTATAAAATATATAAAAATAAATAGTATAAAATAAATGTCCAGTTCAACTAGGAGTCAATTAATTGTTTTTAATTTCCAAAATCGTAATGGAAAAGAAAAATATTTCCAAATAAGAATTTCAAAAACATATTCAACTGGTATTTTTAATAAAAAGTTTTTCCCACTGTTAACAGTAAAACAAGAAATACCACTAAGATTGTTAATTCATTACTATATTTCACTTAATATATTTACAGGAGAGGGATTAGGATCAGTAAAAAAAGGGGGAATGAATTATGGATTAATTAGGAGATTCAAAAGAGCCAAAGTAAGAGAAGATAGAAACAGTCCAACAGAAGATGATGAAATTCATAGAAATGTCATACAAGATAATATTGAAGATGAAGTAGACGAGATCAGTGGTCCGGGTCCATCTAATGGAAATAAATCTTTTTATGGTCTACTCCAGAAGGGTGGAATAAATGCCCCCTCTCATAGAAATCTCAATTCTTCTTCTCGTCCAAGGGGTATTCAAAACAATGGTACTTATATTTTCCCTCAATCGGAATCCAATAAAAATAACTTTATAGTTAGAAAAATATATCAAATCGCTGGATTGGGCTTTCCAGGATTCAAACTGAAATTTAATACACGTTTCTTTGACATGAAAACTTTAAAACAATATTTGTCTAAATACATTGAACAAATACCTAAAAATGAAGGTTTTTCGTTAGAATATAAATTCATAATATTATATATTAGAATGTTAACAAATTTATGGAAATTTTTAATGGTAAAACAAGACCGGAAGGATCAAAAGTTAATTTATAAATATCTTATTAATGAAATTGGTAAGTTAAGAAAACATATTCAATTTAACAATAAAAAGTATATAGATAATAATAGCTTATACATGGTAAATTTTATTGAAAAAGCAAACATGTATAGTAGTGAATTATTTTACAAATTTGTTAGAAAATTGACGGACACTGTAATTTGTGATCATGATATTAAAGAGATCAATTCTAGAGATGCCACTAAATTACACTTCAAATTACTTACTGTGTTTGATTCACTAACTGCTGCTACACATCAACAGGCAGTAGTACGTTTACAGATATATATTTTGTACAGTGCATTAGACTATGATAATGCATCTTCCCAAAAAATGAATACTAATAATATTAAGTATAATTTCAGATATGCTAAGATCAATAGAGAGACTTGTGAAATTAATGACACTGATATCCATAGAAATATGGGTGATGATGATGATGAAGATTCTGATAATAATGTTGATTTTGATGGTAGTGGAGATACCCAAGGTCCCTTAGTAATTTTAAAATGTCGAAAAATTAGAAGGAAAGATAAATAAACTTTACTTATTATTTCCTCAAAGTTGAAGAGAATTAGTGACCCTTGCTCTTGAACCAGTGCCAGTGCCAGGGGCAGATGGGTGAGGGATGGATGACTGATGATGGGTAAAGAGTGATAATTGTATGCATGACCTGGGTATGGTTTTCCGGTATTCCATGATAATTTAAGTTTTTTTTTTATTCCTAAAATGAATATATATTGTAACCTTACATACTATATATTAAGTAAACGGTTTATTCAAAACAATATTATTTCAAGACATGGCTATCAATACAGATCAGATAACAATTAAAATTTTAGATTTATCACCTGACATGATACAATTTAAAATAGAAAAAATAAATTTAGCTCTAGTAAATGGATTGCGGCGGATTTTTATAGCTGAGACTCCTACTATAGCCATTGTTTGGGTTCAAATTAAAAAAAATACAACTATATTAAGTGATGAGTTCATTATTCATCGTCTAGGTCTAATTCCAATACCTTCAGATGAATTCATTAATAAATTAAAGATTCCATGGAAATGTCAATGTATTAACTTTTGTACGAAATGTGCAGTAGAATTTATTTTGGATGTTAAATGTCGTGAAGACAAACAATACCTCATAACAACATCTGATATAATACCATCTTTTCACAAAGAAATCCCAATTCCTTTGGTTAAACTTAATAATGGACAAGAATTTTGCTTAAAAGCATATGCTATCAAGGGGATTGGCAAAAACCACGTCAAATGGAATCCGACAATTAATATAGATTTTGATTGCTGTAACAACACTTCTTCTTATTTTCTGGAAGATTGTAATAAACGAAAACAATTTTATTTCAATATTGAAAGTTCAGGTGCATTAAAGCCTGAAAATATTATGCTAATAGGCCTAGAAACTTTAAAAAACAAATTAACCTTCTTATTGGATAAATTTAAATGTTAATACTGTAAATAGAATACCAGACCGGGGTGTGTGTGTGTGTGTGTGCAAAAAAAAAAAAAATGGAATAATAAATGATCAAATATTTATTTTGCTTTTAATCATTCAATAAATGCATTAAGACAGAAATTATTGAGCAAGAAATTGATTAGAAAAATTTAGTTTTTATTAAATCATATTTCGTTTTAACCTGATTAGAGTCGTTTAATTCTATATCTTCATTTAATGTATAAGATGAGAAGTTATTATAAATCCAAATGAAAAGTACTAAACTTATCAAAAAAATAGGAATTATAATAATAATTATAAGAACAGTCGAATTGATATTGATTGTTTCTTGTGTGTCATTTGGTGTTGTTGAGTCGGTGGTTTCTTCTTTGGGAGTTTCTTCTGTTGTTTCTAAAGTTGACTGGCTTTCTTCGGTTGTTGGTGGGGTGGTTGCCTTAATAATTATTATTTCTTCTGTTGAGACAACTGTATATGTTTTCGTCGCTGTATCATTTTCCCATGGTGGTGGTGTTGTGGCCATGGCCGGTCTTTCTGGTGATGTTGTTGCCTGGCTTTCTTGAGGGGTAGATGCTGTCGTCTCCTCATGGGTGTCGTTGGTTGTTGTGGTTATGGTTGTTGTTGTTGTTGTCGAGGGAGGAGTAGTTCCTGTTTCCTCGTAGTCCTGGCTTTCTTGAGGGGTAGATGCTGTCGTCTCCTCATGGGTGTCGTTGGTTGTTGTGGTTATGGTTGTTGTTGTTGTTGTTGTTGTCGAGGGAGGAGTAGTTCCTGTTTCCTCGTAGTCCTGGCTTTCTTGAGGGGTAGATGCTGTCGTCTCCTCATGGGTGTCGTTGGTTGTTGTGGTTATGGTTGTTGTTGTTGTTGTTGTTGTCGAGGGAGGAGTAGTTCCTGTTTCCTCGTAGTGGCTTTCTTGAGGGGTAGATGCTGTCGTCTCCTCATGGGTGTCGTTGGTTGTTGTGGTTATGGTTGTTGTTGTTGTTGTTGTTGTCGAGGGAGGAGTAGTTCCTGTTTCCTCGTAGTCCTGGCTTTCTTGAGGGGTAGATGCTGTCGTCTCCTCATGGGTGTCGTTGGTTGTTGTGGTTATGGTTGTTGTTGTTGTTGTTGTTGTCGAGGGAGGAGTAGTTCCTGTTTCCTCGTAGTCCTGGCTTTCTTGAGGGGTAGATGCTGTCGTCTCCTCATGGGTGTCGTTGGTTGTTGTGGTTATGGTTGTTGTTGTTGTTGTTGTTGTTGTCGAGGGAGGAGTAGTTCCTGTTTCCTCGTAGTCCTGGCTTTCTTGAGGGGTAGATGCTGTCGTCTCCTCATGGGTGTCGTTGGTTGTTGTGGTTATGGTTGTTGTTGTTGTTGTTGTTGTTGTCGAGGGAGGAGTAGTTCCTGTTTCCTCGTAGTCCTGACTTTCTTGAGGGGTAGATGCTGTCGTCTCCTCATGGGTGTCGTTGGTTGTTGTGGTTATGGTTGTTGTTGTTGTTGTTGTTGTTGTCGAGGGAGGAGTAGTTCCTGTTTCCTCGTAGTCCTGGCTTTCTTGAGGGGTAGATGCTGTCGTCTCCTCATGGGTGTCGTTGGTTGTTGTGGTTATGGTTGTTGTTGTTGTTGTTGTTGTCGAGGGAGGAGTAGTTCCTGTTTCCTCGTAGTCCTGGCTTTCTTGAGGGGTAGATGCTGTCGTCTCCTCATGGGTGTCGTTGGTTGTTGTGGTTATGGTTGTTGTTGTTGTTGTCGAGGGAGGAGTAGTTCCTGTTTCCTCGTAGTCCTGGCTTTCTTGAGGGGTAGATGCTGTCGTCTCCTCATGGGTGTCGTTGGTTGTTGTGGGTATGGTTGTTGTTGTTGTTGTGGGCACGCCGCGCCGCTCGAGAACACGCCCACGCTGCCTAGCGTCTACCGAAGGGACTGAGATATGCCGGTCCGAGCTTGGTTCAGAACAGTTGGCCGGACAGAGCGGACGTCCCCGACCTTCACCTCGCCTAGTCTCCTGGCTTTCTTGAGGGGTAGATGCTGTCGTCTCCTCATGGGTGTCGTTGGTTGTTGTGGTTATGGTTGTTGTTGTTGTTGTCGAGGGAGGAGTAGTTCCTGTTTCCTCGTAGTCCTGGCTTTCTTGAGGGGTAGATGCTGTCGTCTCCTCATGGGTGTCGTTGGTTGTTGTGGTTATGGTTGTTGTTGTTGTTGTTGTTGTCGAGGGAGGAGTAGTTCCTGTTTCCTCGTAGTCCTGGCTTTCTTGAGGGGTAGATGCTGTCGTCTCCTCATGGGTGTCGTTGGTTGTTGTGGGTATGGTTGTTGTTGTTGTTGTGGGCACGCCGCGCCGCTCGAGAACACGCCCACGCTGCCTAGCGTCTACCGAAGGGACTGAGATATGCCGGTCCGAGCTCGGTTCAGAACAGTTGGCCGGACAGAGCGGACGTCCCCGACCTTCACCTCGCCTAGTCTCCTGGCTTTCTTGAGGGGTAGATGCTGTCGTCTCCTCATGGGTGTCGTTGGTTGTTGTGGTTATGGTTGTTGTTGTTGTTGTTGTTGTCGAGGGAGGAGTAGTTCCTGTTTCCTCGTAGTCCTGGCTTTCTTGAGGGGTAGATGCTGTCGTCTCCTCATGGGTGTCGTTGGTTGTTGTGGTTATGGTTGTTGTTGTTGTTGTTGTTGTCGAGGGAGGAGTAGTTCCTGTTTCCTCGTAGTCCTGGCTTTCTTGAGGGGTAGATGCTGTCGTCTCCTCATGGGTGTCGTTAGTTGTTGTGGGTATGGTTGTTGTTGTTGTTGTGGGCACGCCGCGCCGCTCGAGAACACGCCCACGCTGCCTAGCGTCTACCGAAGGGACTGAGATATGCCGGTCCGAGCTTGGTTCAGAACAGTTGGCCGGACAGAGCGGACGTCCCCGACCTTCACCTCGCCTAGTCTCCTGGCTTTCTTGAGGGGTAGATGCTGTCGTCTCCTCATGGGTGTCGTTGGTTGTTGTGGTTATGGTTGTTGTTGTTGTTGTTGTCGAGGGAGGAGTAGTTCCTGTTTCCTCGTAGTCCTGGCTTTCTTGAGGGGTAGATGCTGTCGTCTCCTCATGGGTGTCGTTGGTTGTTGTGGTTATGGTTGTTGTTGTTGTTGTTGTTGTCGAGGGAGGAGTAGTTCCTGTTTCCTCGTAGTCCTGGCTTTCTTGAGGGGTAGATGCTGTCGTCTCCTCATGGGTGTCGTTGGTTGTTGTGGGTATGGTTGTTGTTGTTGTTGTGGGCACGCCGCGCCGCTCGAGAACACGCCCACGCTGCCTATCTTCTACCGAAGGGACTGAGATATGCCGGTCCGAGCTCGGTTCAGAACAGTTGGCCGGACAGAGCGGACGTCCCCGACCTTCACCTCGCCTAGTCTCCTGGCTTTCTTGAGGGGTAGATGCTGTCGTCTCCTCATGGGTGTCGTTGGTTGTTGTGGTTATGGTTGTTGTTGTTGTTGTTGTTGTCGAGGGAGGAGTAGTTCCTGTTTCCTCGTAGTCCTGGCTTTCTTGAGGGGTAGATGCTGTCGTCTCCTCATGGGTGTCGTTGGTTGTTGATATTACTACCAGTCTTGGTTTGGCTGTTGTTGAGTTGCTAATAAGAGGTTTAGTTATCTTTTTCTTTTTAGTTGTTGTGTTGTAAGCTGCTCTCTCATTTTCTGAAGTTATCATTAGTGAGACAAATGTAGATGTTTCCGTCACTGTAACATTTTCCCATGATGTTAGAGGGGCTGTTGATGTTTTCTCATTTTCATCCGTTACAATTAAGTGGGAAGATGTAATTGGTGTAGTTGTGTTTTTCTTTTTGGACCACATGCAACTTTTGGTAAATCCAACTATTAATATGAGTATTAGCACATTCATTTTCTTTTAGTGTCAGGAAAATGTTGATATGTGAATCGATCAAAATTCACAGAAGAAATGAAATAAATTTGCTGTGATTTACTATATTTATATGGTCCACTAGGAAAATCGAGCACAAGACACTGCCAGGGTAGCAGGCACAAACCCCGTTAACAGCACTAGCCTGTGTGAGAGAGAGACACACACACACGTCCGCTCTCTCCGGGAGGCAGCGTGCCACTGTAAAGAAAAGGAGCCGGAGGATCTTTTTTTATCTCCTCTCTCCATGGTGTAGGTGCCGGAAGCACTCAACTATCTTTTAATATCAAATCTTGTTTGCTCCCAGTATGTGATTTACCTACCAATTTCAGAAGAATTTCGCAAAATTTTTAGGCAAATTTCCTTACAAATGGTGATTTACTAAAAAAAAAAAAAATAAAATTTAGTTTTGTTAAAAAAAAAAAAATATAGCATATTGGAATAATACAAAAATCTATTAATTTCTTTTAATAATTTTTAGTTTTACATTATCATTTTTAATGTATAATTTCTTATTAGAACATATTAAGGAAATTTAATGCTGCTTCCTCTTGATTTTCATAATTAATACAATTCTCCTCTTCATTTAATTCTCCAACTAAAGGAGCTAGTATTTTACTATTTTCCACATCTAAATTACACTTCTCTGCCTCTTTAAAATCGTCCTCATTAACTTTTTTCTAAATTTTTATTCGTTTGAATGGTGGTTCTTCTGCTGTCACACTTCCATTACATATATGTTCTTCTACCTGAACTTCATCTATTACTTTAGAAATAATATCTTTATATTTGGGCATTAGTTTCTTCCTAATGCTATTATTAGTTAAAAGAATTTGTTTAATTGCATCAGAGGCTTGATTTCGGATATTGTTAGCTGGGACATCTGAATAAAAAACAGAATCTAAATTACGTAGATACAGAATTATTTTGTTATTAAAAACTCCAATTTCAGATAAACCAAATGAAATTAAAGCATTAACGGGACACGGAGATTCTCTAATTTCAACAAAGGTTTCACTTGAGTAAGGGATTCGGTTACGACCAATCCCATATATTTTAGAATTTTTGATGTAAACATTTCCTAGTGGCGAACCCATGTAAACTTCATCTTCTTTAGGGTTGGCCACAAAAGGACAAAATTGAACACCTAAATTTATACGTTGACGCAAACACTCGTTCTGAAATTGTGGCTGTTTTTGTATAAGTATTTCATTACATTTTAAAGAACATTGTTTATCTTTATGACCATCTATATACATTGATGCACTCCAGATTTTACCCTGGGAAGGTTTATCAATTTTTAATGCCTCACCTATTGGTTGGATTAGATTTTCTTCAAATATTTTCTGAATATCTTCACCGAATTCAATATTTCCAATCTTATTAGGTACTAAGGCAAATTTTGTTCCTCCCGAAACTATAAAACATTTGACCTCCAACAACTTAATGGTTAAGCTAGTTAAATAATCATTGTTAATTCTATAATATTTCATGTTGTTTTGGTTATTTGCCTTGATTTTTTCTTCAAATACAGAACTACCGAGTTTTTCATATTGTTCTTTAAATTTAGTTAATTTCTCTAAAATATTGTTTTTATTCAACTCTCTTAAATTTTCGATGGTTATCAATTTTTTGTGAATAATGGGTGGCTCATTGGGAAGTATATAATAATTCGAACTTGAAGCTTTGTTCAGCATTTCTGCAATAATTTCCATAACCTCTTCATCTTCGTTGATGAAGTTGAGGGTGCTATTATACTTTTCTTCAGTTTGAAGTTGAGGGGGAGGAGGGTGAGATTGATAAATTCCATCTGTAGTCGTTGGTTGGTGATATATTGAGGTTGCATTTTTTGCCTGAATTATTGTTTGTTGTTGCTGTAGTTGTGTTGTTGCTGCTGGTGGATAGGTAGTAGAAGGTAAATATTTACCATAATATCCTGAGGTATTCATTGTATGAAAGAGTCAAAATGATATAATGAGTTATGAACTTTTGATATCCTAATTATATACTGACTGACTTTAAAAATATATGTATATATATTATATATTATATATATATATATGTATATATATATATATATATATATATATATATATATATATATATATATATATATATATATATTATATATATATATATATATATATATTATATATATATATATATATATATATATATATATATATATATATATATATATATATATATATATATATATATATATATATATATATATAACTTTTAATAAAATGTATAATATGAATTTTCTGCCAATGTGTCTCGCCTTATGGTGATAAATGGTAATATAATTAACCACCGATCATCCTCATTATCTATCTTATTTTGTTTATTTTCCATAATTATATCATACATATCACACTCCAAACTATAAACAAAAATAAAAAAGTCTAACATCTCTTCGAAACAGTTAGAATTTAATGTGAATAAAAAGTCTGTATTATTAATATTGCTACTATTCACCATTGAGATCGTTGGTACCAAATGTGTCAGTTTGCTTACATTACCAGAAAGAAAATGTGATATATTTTTTAAATTGCTAAATTTTCGACATTAAGAATCAGAATCTAGAGTCACCCACATTTTTCTTTTGGTCTTATCATAATGAAAAGTTGTACGTAAAATAAAATTACATTCAGAATTTTTTTTCTTATTCTTCTTCTTATTATTATTATTATTATTAGTAGTAGTAGTAGTAGTAGTAGTAGTACTATACCACCATTTATGTTTTCTAGACAAAGACGACATATAAAATTTTGAATTTTCTAAACACTCGTAATGAAATGAGGGCCATATTGAAGTTATTTCAATGCAAGGAATATTTAACCAAAGCTCACAGGCACTCAGATTACAAACTCTATAACCATGTGCAACATGTTTTTCATAGAGCTGATATCTTTAATTTTTTTGATAATCCAAGCTTAAGTTTTCTATACTATATTGAGACGCATTTTCTGAATCAGCAGTCTGAAAAAGAGCATTAACAGTTTGGCCTATATCAGAAATTAATCCCATTAAACGATTAATTATTTGTATTTGGGGTCTATATGTAATAGCTGGACATAGACACACACTCTTGGGTAAAGTTAAAGCCCTTGGTACTAATGGTACCATTGTATAGTATGAAATATGAGTACCACCTTCTGCTGTTATTGTACCTGGATGAAGTTGCTCAATTTTAGTTCCCAAGCAATAATGAATGCAACTAGTTGATTTATACATATGAAGAGGTCGAATTTTAATGGTACTCAAAAACCGCTGGTGGTTGATCTTGTTACGGCCCTCTCGCGACGCAACGGGGTCCTTACTCTGATGTTGTTAGAGGAAGATATAATGTATCCGTTCCCAAGCCAGTAGTGGCTATCAAGGAATGAGATCCGTGACGCAAGTAACTTAAAGGGAGTAGGGAAAGAAAGTTAAGAACTTAATATAATATAATGTCCGTCACCAATAAATAATATATAAAACGGTTACACAAGGGGGGGGGGGGTATTAACACTATACAAGGGGATTAATCCATAATCGTTGTCTTCTGCTGAAGACGCTGGTGCCACAACTCTCGGTGCTGAGTCCTTGGTGCTTTCTTCGTGGCCTCACGACGTGTCCTCTGAGAATGCCGAGCCTACCCGGGCCACAGGTCAGCCAAAACACAGGTCCACTGGGGGCACCGCCGTGGAGGCCGTCAACCACATGTCCAGCTGGTCTGCTGGCAGGTTCGGAGCCAACAAGGCTGGTACGGCCACTCCACGAACGATAATAGGGGAACGCCCTAGACAGGAGCCTCGTGTGACAACACAAGTCACTCTCCTGTCTTCAGTACCCCAGTGGATGATCGTCTCCAACAGTCGGTCCCGGGTAAATCCTTTCACTGCCACTCCACTGGCAGGCTAACACACCACAGTGTTCTTCCGGGGGGACGACGTCACAACAGCTGCAGCAAGGTTCAAGGTATGGAGACTGGCTGCCTCGGGTAGACTGACTCCACTTCCATCACAGTGGTCCCAGGTCGGCTCTGTAAGCAGACACGTCATCAATTACCGGGACACTAATACACCTCACTTACGGGCTCGGGCACAAACACCTGACGTATCCAGTCCATAGATGGCGCTGTCGTCGGAGCACCATCTCACCAGAGGTCAGGAGCAGCGGTGTTGAGCGCGGAACCAGACTGGAAACTGGTCCTCGAGGCCAGTACACGCTGTCCTCACCAGGTGTCGTCGTCCGTTTGGCGGGGGTTTCGGGAGCTGACCCACAGATGGCGTGGTTGTCACTGCTCCAGGCTCGGACGCTGGATCCGGGTTCGTAACAGATCTCATCATCATTTTGATTTATTATTTGATTAAACCATTGTGTTACTTCATTTCTAATATTCTTAAAAATGTGAGCTGGGTCATTGTCCCGTAAAATCATAAGAACATGTTGCAATAAATTTGTTAAGTCACGATGATTACTAAGGTTGATACGTTTTTTATAACCACTGATTTTACATTTATTGCCAACTTGTCTTTCTTGTATAGCCATATAATGTTTTTTTTTATTAGCACTAGAACACCAAATGCATTTTCGAAAGCTAGTTTGAGATAACATGTAGAAGGTATATCTTGTCTGAGATTAGTATTATAACGATTAGCCAATTCATCTCCAGTTCCTGCTGAACGAGATACCTTCAGAAATAATGAATCAGTGTCGCCATATAAAACTGTCGCTCCAATTCCATTTTCATCTTTAGTATAAAAATGTTGAGCCTGATTAAGATGATGCCGACCATAACCAGTAACCATGCATGGGACCAGTTCATCTGCGAGTAGTTTAATGGCCGCCATTGCCCCATAAATAGAATTTACCGTAATCTTAAGAGCGTTAGCTTGAGTGGTCATTCTTAATTTTTTCATAATACCTCATTCATTTACTAATTTTTCACATATCTGACGTAATGGTGATTGAGTGTATGGTTTTCCTTCTTGGACTTTAACACTAACATAAGCAAAATAAGGATCTTCATCCATAATAAGTATATGAAATAAATTTTCATCAACTTCTGGGAGTTGACAACGTGAAATTCGAGTCACGAACCCTCGATTTAAATTATAGTCAATAATTAAACTAGGATATAATGAACAAAAATCAAAAACAAATATTGAATGAGTATTAGAAGCTAAATGTACTCCAGTTTTCGGTTCAAGAACTTCAGCGCCTTTGTAAGAGTTTTTTCTACCTGTATCCAAATGATCCTTTTGTTCGATTAAATGTCTAGTGTATCGATTTTGTGGAAGAATACGACCTATTTCCCATTGAGATTGTGAATAACAGTTTACCTTATTAATGAGATGTTCGTCAATAGGAGCCGTATAAATTGAATTAAGTAAATTTATAAGGTAACGTCTCACAATAGCTGTAGAACTGGCACCAAGACAATGGTACGGGTCAAGGTCGCCCATACGAGATAAACCCATTGTAATTCTAAAAGTATTAAGGTGCCCATTCAATTGAGTGACCAGATCCACATCTACAGTACAATAATCTAGAAAATTTTCAAAAAAAAAACTATCCGGTTCCTCTCCATTGTCTTCTAAATTTTTATACATTTTATTTATAGCTACAATATTAAAATCTACTTTATTGCGGCCCATTATAGCTTCTGCACAAGCATCTAAACTATCAGAAGGTGGCTCAAGAAACTTACCAACTGGAAATTTTTTTTTACGGCAAATCATAACATCTACATCTAAAATCCAAGGTGGAGTCATATGGGGTACGGTTCTCATATCACAATATGACCTTAAAGTGTAAGTGTGGAAAAATAAATGTCCAGGTAAAAGACCATGAAATAGTGCTCGTTTGAAGAGGAATGGATGGTCGTATCCATCAGTGTTATAACCAGTAGCGAAAATATGTTGAGGTTTGCTTAGTAACTCCAAAGATCGAGAAAGAGTCTGTTTTTCTGAAGAATATAATTCAACATGGATCGAAATTCCTTGTTTAGTTATCATGGAAAATTCTCTATTTTTGTTTTGAGAATTTGGATAATATACAACCAAAAGGGTATTTATGTCACTTAATTCAGTTGCATATTGGGCATTCATTACAGTTGCTGTCTGAAAAGAAGTAGCAACTAACCTATCATATGAACTATCCCCTAGAGGAATGGCACCAGTTAAATCATGCCGACTAGTTTCTATATCAAATGAGAGGATCCGATATGGTGGAAAAAAGTTGTCGATATCCCCATTCACAAAAACAAGTTGATTGTCATGTACTTTAAATAAACCGCTAGATTGAAATTTTGGATTGTGTCGTCGTTCACAGTCAAAATAACATTGGTATGAATTAAAATATTTACCCATAGCATTAATACCAAATGGATGATAGTTATATTTTAGAAAGTTAAAGAGACCCATACACCTACGATAACCTCTACAAAAAACGCGAGCGGCATAACCTCGATATTTTTCCAATTGCAAATCTTCCAACGAGGCTTCGCCCATAATCAAATGACCATTATGACTATGTTCAGCTTCAAGAGTATAATAATCTATCAGCCCACAATTATACAAAAATATCATAGAACGATCAAATAGTTCACGTTGTTGTGTAACTAAAACTAAGTGATCAAAATTTGATGCATCAAAAATTACTCGTATAGGGTCTTGTGGTGCTATATTTTCACGATTTAAACCACTATCTTGAATTTGACTTTGAGGCACTGGAATCCCATAAAATTCTTGTTCTTCAACATTCCATGAATATATCCACACATAATCTAGCATGGATAATTCAACTAGTTTGGGTTTCATATTTAAGTTTACAAGAAGAGAAAGGTAGAAGAAGGATAAATATACTGTCATATATTTTTTTTATTTTTTTTTCTTGTATTATAATACTATAATATTCTTCTGCTATATAAATATAACCCAATTAGTTTTTTTATATATTGAAACATTTTACATTTGTTTAATCAATTTCATCATTACTTGACTTGATGATAACACTTTCAAATAGTACAGTCAACATTTGTAGTTTGTCACTATTTAATGACTTTGCATGCTGATTAAGTATATCTGTTATTCTAATGAATGATATTGATTTATTGTCAGTCATTAAATAATCCTTAACCCATTTATTTTTATCTGGAGATAGATTGGGAAAAATAATATGGATATAAAATGTATTTGAACAGAGTGTTATTTGGTAAAAAACATCTAATTCTTTATAATCTATTCTTTATCGTTTTCTATAAACAAAATTTCTAGATCAATATTAGCAGTTGTTTGCTTATCATGATCTTTCTTTTTCAACTCTTTTTTTTTGTTTTTGTTTTTTTCTTCTTCTTCTGCAAATCCATTATTAATGCCAAATGGGACAGTCAAGAGTTATTTAATTTCTGCATAATGAACAACACACCATCTTAAACTGTAAAAAAAAAAAAGGAAATTACCATAATTTATTAGAAAAATTTACTATTTCATAATGAAAGTATATCATTTCAGAGAAAAATGAGGCAAAAAAAAAAAAAAAGTACTGTTCAATAATTTGAAAATTAAATTTAATTAATTAACACTTTTCTGAGAACTTCATTTGGATTTACGGGAAGGTTTATTTAAGCGCTTGTCGGATCACGACGTACATTTACGGACTGTGTTATAGTGGGTATATACTACTCGATCGACTTGAGGTTTGTATGAATATGTTTGCCATTAAATTTCTTGTTTTCTCTATAGGCACAGTGCCTATTTGAGAAAACGGTAATGTATTGTAACTTGAAGGAGAGACTATTGAATTGGTGACACAACGAGGGTAATCGCGCACTCCACACACTCTTGTGTTGGCCGCGATCATGATTCTACATTTATATTCATATGTCTGTGTAGAGAATTTTATTCCGAACACTATACAAACCAAAAAAAACCGGTGTGAAATAAGTATAAACTTGAAAAACATGAGCAAAGTAAAAAAATTTTTTACACTCATGGGTACAATCACAACAGTGTCGTCGCTGCTGAAATCACTACTAACGCTTCGCCCAGTTCCCACACTCGTGTGGAATATAATTAGACATTGATAGGCATATGTCTGGGTGGGGAATTTTATTGCGAGTTCCGCACTAAAGTGTTTTAAACCTTTAATAATCATATATATGACAAAAGGATAATAATAATAATAATAATAATAATAATAATAATAATAATAATAAAACTTTAATCTTACTGTGAATCATCCAGAAGTAGGACGACCAGTATGTTGCTTATTGATTGGTCAAAAGTTCGATGGATACTGAATGTGTTGTGGAGCGGTGGGTGTGTGTGGCTGGGAGCAGGTTGAGCACGATGTGGATGAAGCACACTGGAGCCACAAACTGAAGGTCTGACGGAGGGCTCTGGGTGCTACTCTCCCGGTGGAGAGAAGTTGTGGGGGTGGGGGGGGGGTAGCTCTTAATTTATATGACATTATGTCTCATTGTTCGTTGTTGCTAGTGAGAAAGCAAATGTTTTTCATTATTTTGGGAGTTGACTCCTTTCCCTTTTACCCATTTAATCAACCAATATAGATTTCTGAGCCTACTGGGTTTTATTTATCATATCTACATTTAAACTGTGTATGAAGTCAATTTATAAACTACCACCACATCCCAAATAATTTCATTCACTCTCTCTTTCTCTCTCTCTTTCTCATTCACTCTCTCTCTCTCATTCACTCTCTCTCTCTCTCTCTCATTCACTCTTTCTTTCTCTCTCTCTCTTTCTCATTCACTCTCTCTCTCTCTCTTTCTCTCTCTCTTTCTCATTCACTCTCTCTCTCTCATTCACTCTCTCTCTCTCTCTCTCTCTCTCTCTCTCTCTCTCTCTCTCTCTCTCTCTCTCTCTCTCTCTCTCTCTCTCTCTCTCTCTCTCTCTCTTTCTCTCTCTCTTTCTCATTCATTCTCTCTCTCTCTCTCTCTCTCTCTCTCTCTCTCTCTCTCTCTCTCTCTCTCTCTCTCTCTCTCTCTCTCTCGTTCTTCTTTTCTTTTCTTTTCTTTTCTTCCACTAAAATTAAACTAAATTATAAAATATCTTCCAGACAGTCAGCAGCGAGAATTCCACGTGGTGTATAAATTCTACCGTCATAACCACAAATAAGTAAACAAGTACAATACAATAGTTTTATATAAGCATATCCATATAGAGCTATGTCTTTATTAGATGCATCACGTGACAGTTGGGCCATTTTAATAAAGCTTTGACGGTTCATTCCTTCAAGAAAACTTTGATGAGCTCGTTCATTTATTTTGCCGACAATCTGCCATAAATGATCGATTGAAAAACGAGATGATTCAGACTGAATCATACATTTTATAGTATTATTATTACTTGCACTAGGAAATATTTTTTCAACAAAATCAACATAGGATGGTGTAGGTTGACGAATAAACTGTAGCAAATCATTATAAGATATCGAAAAAACTTTGAGTTTTAGTTATTTTATGACAAATCTTTCTAAGATGAATGAATATATCATATGCTTTCGAGGAAGATTCAGTTATAGCTAAACGATACAGAGCTCCATGAATTTCATTTCTATTAAGACCATATAGGTAATATAACATTAAAATTTCATCATGATCAAAAGCTAAACGTAGACTACCTGGTAAGACAAAATTTGTCCGAGGATGGAAAAGAATAACGGCTTCAGCTTCAGAAGCCACATTATGACTTACTGGAATAACTTGCATGGCATCACCATCGAAGTCGGCATGATTACCATGCACAATGCTAGTGGGGATAGCCATGACTGGATAGATCCAAAAAGCTTTCACCCGATGCAAGGTAAAATTTCTATCATCAAGTGTAGGATAACGGTGGGCAAGAACATAACGTGGACAATCTAGTCGTCTCCATACACTAATAGGAAGAATACATTCATCTGGTTCAAGTTCATTACAGGGGGTAATAATGACGCGGGCTGAACCAATTTATCGTTTATTGTGTCCATGTTGACGTATAGAAGAAAATTTACCACTTTTCATTCGACTCAACACTGATCCATAACTCGTTTTAACTTTACTCATATTTACACTAGGATCTGAAATAAGTTTTTTGTAAAACGGCAATGATCGTCGATGATTCATAAGGAAGGCTAAAGGTGGAATTAACCGGTGAATTCCATTCGATAACTTTATATGCACACTATAATTAAGTTCATTAGGATCATTTCTTAATTCAAATTGTGATTGGGTTGTAAGTCGCTCAAATAATATTCTTGGGTTTCTAAAGAGGAATTTATCATGAGTGTTATTATTATCTGTTTTTGATGAGCTATTTCCTTGCCAAATATGATTAAGGTAAATTCTAAATTCAGCATATGAATGTTCATATTTTGTTTGGCACGCTTTACATTGCCATCCACATGTTGTTGGACGAAAAATACGGTTTCTCACTTTAAGATAACGAAAAATAGCATTAGAAAGACCCTGGACTGAATTTGCATTTGGGAATACACTTGATAATAATTCTTCATGGGGTTTGAAAATTAAATGACATTGAGAGCACTTCATAAAACGAGGATAACTATCATTTAAGTTTCTAGTTAAAACTTTATAATTACTCATGTAATGTTTAAATTTATTTCGATCAATACAAATTACACAATTTACAAAGTAACAACTAGGACAGATTGACTGACTAAATGCTATGAAATATTTTAGATCTGTCTTAACCAGTTGGTTTTTAATTTAGATATTCGTATATACTTATACGATATATTTTCATTTCCAATATTTTGTTTTCCTTTCATGTTGCTTTCAAAATTAGTAGATTTAGATTTAATGTTGCAAATATTTAATACAATGTCATCATAAGTTTCTAATGAAATTTTTAAAGGTTTTATTGTATAATATGATTGTTGTTTTTGTCCCAATTGGGAAACTTTTTTACCCATGAAAGCTTTTTCGATATTTAATGATGTATTTTTATATCCCCTAATAGGCATTAACCATTTGTAAGAGGTCATTATAGTGAAAGAGTGTTAGTATTTATGAAAAAAATATTACATCACGTTCCTATATAAAGTACAGTACCCTTCCTTCTGATATTATTTATTCTCTGACTCCCAAACCTTACAATGGTTAGGAAGAATCCCACTCAAACTAAAACTTCAGCATCAGTTATGGACATAGCAGCAATTGCTAATCAACCTGAAGTGGTTGAATTAACTAACAAGAAACAATCACGCAAAAGGAAATCACAATCTCCTAATGCTCTATATCGTAATTTAATGATTATTAATGAAGAACAGGAAGACGAAAAATATTTAATTACATACAATTCAGGTAATAGGAAACTGAAAACCAAGGAAGAAATTATCCAAAAAGTGGATGAAACTTTTCATGTATTTAAAGAAAGTCAAAGAGAAGAAAGTAAATACCGCATCATTGCAGGGCATGAAGATAAAAAAATGGACAAATGCGAAAGTATTTTGATTAAGTTTTATAAAAAAACATTGCCACCATCAATTCCAAATATACCCATTCCCGAAGTTGTGGTAATGGAACCTGATGAAGGAAAAGGAAAAGAAATTTCGGCTTCAGAGTTATCAGTAAAAGAATCATCGCAAGCATTTATATCTCCATCTCCATCAACATCCACAGCAAAAACAGACGCTAACCTTATCCAAGATCCATTATGTTCATCAGAAAAAGTTGTTTTTAACACCCCTCCATCTTCACCATCACCATCATTTCCTTAGGTACTTAAATTACTGCCACCACCACCACCACAACAACCACCACCAACTCCAACTTTATCCACCCCCCCCCCCAAAAAAAATGTGGTAATAGAACAGATGATGATGGAAAAGAAGAAAAAGAAGAAGAAAAATTTCAAGCACTATATATCTCATATCATTGTTCCATTTTGATCACCATCATAATTCCCTTAGAAACTTAAAATAGAATATTAAAAAAATTGTATAAACTATATGAATTATAAAATTATAACTATAACCACCATAATATAATAAACAAAAATATATAACTTTTTTTTTTTCCTAATGTATATATATATATATATATATAGCTTACCATTTCATTCACTATAATTTAGTTCAACATGTTGAAGAACAAAATAGACATAGGACAGATTACATCACTATATCAACCTTCTCCAGATGGTTGTTATGCTGGTGTTGTTGTTGATAGTATATTTAAACATAGAAAACTGACAATAATGAAGAATATTGAAACTATTTTAAAAAGTCTTAATTATCAGCTTCTCTATTTACCATCAAAAAGTAATGAGAATAATGGCACTTATGATGATCTATTAGAGATGTTAGAGATACTTCCACCCAAACTACCAATATGTACCAATTCCTTTCTTGTAATTTATGTGACGCATGGTAATGCAAATGGATACAATGAAGACGAAGAGTTACTAAATGTACCTCATTATAAAAGTTCACCTCTAAATATCAGGCGGCTAGTCGAACAATATGAAAATGAAATTAACCGGCCCAGTCTTCAAAAAACATATATATTTATTGTGGTTACTGACAACAGTAGCAGCAAAAAAGACTCTTCAGAATCCTCTTCCTTTGTATCTTTTTATACAAAAGCTAACACTAATGTAATGTATGTTAGAACAGAGACATCAACCACATCTTGTTTAGACAAAATACTCCTAATGAATGCTGACCTAAGATCTATTGTATCAATTATTTTAGGGGAATTAAATTCTCTGTAACACTGTTAAGAATATGAGAATATATATCGTTGGGAGTTGAATTTTCCAACTGACATAAATTATCAGACAGCTTACTGGGACGAATATTAATGTAATAATGTTGTCGACATTGTGGACATGGAACAATAATGGGCAACAGGCTAGGATAGCTATTTATAACATATGCTATGTTGGAATCTTTTCTAAACCGATCATCTTTCTGGCTATATTTGGCCAGTGTGTGGAATATTCGCCAATAAAATGGGCCCCAAAATTTTGTACCCATACGCTGAGGCAAAGGATATGTTTTTGTGGTAGCTGTCGTATAATGCAATGAACCGGGTTGAAATTTAGATGTGGCTGTTGAAATGAAAGATAATTCGCCTTCAACAAGAGGTACTGCCCCATCAGCTTCTAGTTTATTCAGAAGATCTACCAAATTTGAAACTCCATTAATGAGAAAGTTTGTCTGAAAAAGTTGTTGTAAATATTTTAAGCGACTGATATCATTTGTTATATAGGTTTCTAAAGCAAAGAATGAAGGCTTAATTTTATATTCATTATTATTCTTAATTTTACTGTTAATAATAGACTGGGCCTCGAATAAGAAAATATTATGAAGTTCCTTGGGACTTTTTAGTTGGATACCATTATTATCTCTGTCATCATCACCATCTTCATCATCTACATTATAATTATGAGAAGAATCAAGACGGATGAAGATAGACAGAGACTACAGGATGACCTGGATAAACTGGAGGAATGGTCTAGAAAATGGCTGCTGAAGTTCAACTCTGGAAAGTGTAAGGTGATGAAATTAGGCGAAGGGAGCAGGAGGCTGAACACAAGGTATCATCTGGGAGGGGAAATCCTGCAAGAATCAAATAGAGAGAAGGATCTGGGGGTTGATATCACACCGAACCTGTCCCCAGAGGCCCACATCAAAAGAATATCATCAGCGGCATATGCTAGACTGGCCAACATAAGAACTGCCTTCAGAAACTTGTGTAAGGAATCTTTCAGAACCCTGTATACCACTTATGTAAGACCAATCCTGGAGTATGCAGCTCCAGCCTGGAGTCCATACCTAGTTAAACACAAGACAAAGTTAGAGAAGATTCAGCGGTATGCCACCAGGCTCGTCCCGGAACTGAGAGGATTGAGCTACGAGGAAAGGCTAAAGGAGCTGAACCTCACATCCCTGGAAAACAGAAGAGTAAGGGGAGACATGATAACCACCTACAAAATTCTCAGGGGAATTGACAGGGTGGACAAAGACAAACTCTTCAGCACGGGTGGGACACGAACAAGGGGACACAGGTGGAAACTTAGTACCCAGATGAGCCACAGAGACGTTAGAAAGAATTTTTTCAGTGTCAGAGTAGTTAATAAATGGAACGCACTAGGAAGTGATGTGGTGGAGGCTGACTCCATACACAGTTTCAAATGTAGGTATGATAGAGCCCAGTAGGCTCAGGAATCTGTACACCAGTTGATTGACAGTTGAGAGGCGGGACCAAAGAGCCAAAGCTCAACCCCCGCAAGCACAATTAGGTGAGTACAATTAGGTGAGTACATAAACCACCATATTGACGACTGTTTGAAGTGTATATAAAAAGGATGAAATTAAGATATTATTGGCGGACTGAATAGTTGATGAGTTGGTTTGATAAGAAGGGTTTAGAGCTTGAATGTAATAATCTAAGATTATTGAAAACGTATATAATATAAATGTTGGTAAACATAAAATGGCTGGAAATTTTACGTTCCTTTTATTATCAAAAAACAGTTTATAATTGAAAAGACACTGTTGTTGCTGCTGCTTTTCCATTTTTTGCATTTCTCTAAAAACAATATTAATGTTTTAATGATAATTTGTACATGACCCTGGTAACGGGAATATCTTGAGGTTATATTGAGATGATTTTGGGCTATTTAGTGTTCCCGTGACCCGATCCTAGCTAGACCAAGCCGCCAGTGACAGCTGATTAACTCCTAGGTACCTAATTACTACTAGGAATCAGGGGCATCAGGGTGAAAGAAACTCTACCTAATGTTTCTCGCGAGCACCCGGGATTTCGATCCAATGTGCTGGCAACTCAGCTGCGCAGAACAATTTTATTTCTTTAATTTAGATATGAGGTGGAGTATTTTGAAAAAAGTTTTTTTTTTTTTTAATTATCCTAAATAAAAAACAATAAGCAATGACTGTATTTTTAATAATAATATTATTCTTTAACAGTTATAATAATTATTTATTTATGTAAAAGAGGAGAAAGAGGAAGAGACAAAGGAATAGATGCAGCAGGTGGAAGTGTAAGTGGCAGTGAAGGAGGAGGTGAAAGAACAGATGCAGGTGGTAGAGGAAGTGAAGGAGGAGGAGGAGGAGGTGAAGGAACAGATGCAGATGGAAGAGGAAGTGAAGGAGGAGGAGGTGGCGACAAAGGAACAGATGCAGGTGGAAGAGGAAGTGAAGGAGGAGGAGGAGGTGAAGGAACAGATGCAGATGGAAGAGGAAGTGAAGGAGGAGGAGGAGGAGGTGGTGGCAAAGGAACAGATGCAGATGCAGATGCAGATGGAAGAGGAAGTGAAGGAGGAGGAAGAGGAGGTGGCGGCAAAGGAACAGATGCAGGTGGTAGAGGAAGTGAAGAAGGAGGAGGAGGAGGTGGCGGCAAAGGAACAGATGCAGGTGGTAGAGGAAGTGAAGGGAGAGGAGGAGGAGGTGGCGGCAAAGGAACAGATGCAGATGGAAGAAGAAGTGAAGGAGGAGGAGGAGGAGGAACAGATGCAGATGGAAGAGGAAGTGAAGGAGGAGGAGGAGGAGGAACAGATGCAGATGCAGATGGAAGAGGAAGTGAAGGAGGAGGAGGTGGCGGCAAAGGAACAGATGCAGATGGAAGAGGAAGTGAAGGAGGAGGCAAAGAAATTCCTCAAGGCCTATTACAATCTTCTTCAATTAGTCAAATAGAATATTCTGTGCCTCAGGAGCTGGTACAATTCTCTATGACTCAAACAGGGAAACAATACAACAGGAAATCAATTTTAGAATCACTATTCTTCCCTTTTATTGAGGAAGATATAAGAATAAAATCAGGTTTTTTCATTGTTCCTACATTACCATTATCATATAATCTTAAGAATAAATTTGAAATTGAAAATACCATAGTAAAACCTTTTAATACCTTTCTTATTAATTATAATAATGCTTACAAATATTGGCATAATAGTGAATCTTTTCACATAAATAAAATATTGCAAAAATTGTGTATATGATAAAGGATATTATTCCAAAAACCCAATTGTTTTAATATTTCCATGGAATATTTCAGATAGTGTTGACGTTACTGATTTGAGTGAAATACGAGATGTCCAGTTAAATAATCATATAGAATCAATACGAGTAAGATCACAAAATGAATCCAAACCAATTTACATGAATAGACTCTGGATATCATGTACCCATGCAGCCAGTCAAGATTTATTTATACAGGGATTTTCAAAATATGATTTCCCAATGGAAGAAGATTCATTACCGCCATTTGTGGTAATGAAACTTGAACTTCAAGAAGGTAACAATGAAGTGGAATTTAAAATTGAGACAAGGAACATTATATTTAAAAATATAAAATTGAACATTAAGGTAGAGGGGTCTGAAGATATGGATATGGTAGAAGAGGTGGAGGAAAAAAAAGAAACTGGAGAAGGAACCACCATTTTCATATAATCCCAATAGACCATTATATACTACTACAGTTCGTTCTCTTCTTTCCTTCCTTCAAAAATATCAATTATCCTCCTCTCTTTTTTTTTTTTTTTTTTTAATGATGGTAAAATCATCATATTATTTTTTAATAAACTTGAATCCAATTCAAATTTCTATAAAGGTTATGATACAAAAAATCTAAATAATAGAACAAAATGAAGGAAAGTAGTCATGTACCTATGCCAAATATCAGGATGAGATGAGATTGTTGAACCTCTCCCCCTACTCCTAGTAACCCCAAAATACTATGATGTCAACAGATGGGAGCAGACAGTAGAGAATCCACCATTTGTATAAGGAGAAGGATTATGGGGAAATTTATTTTCTCTGTTTATTACTTCAGCCAACAACATATCCTTCAACATCGATCTTAACAGACGTCTGGAATACACCATCATACAGAGTCGTCTCTCGACACCAACCAAAAATTTGGGTATCAGGAAAATAAATATGACTACAGTCGAACACTATGGTAGTAACTCCCAGGCACCTTGTGTGTACGTCGCATTAAATCAGTACTGGAAAAGAGTGGTAAAAGATGTTACTTTTTAAGGGGGCATATCAATGTAAAATTAAAAGTGGTTCAATTTGCTTATAAATTTTTTTATGAAATGGTTATAGAAAGGGCTGCAGTTGGTCCAAGTTTCATCATCACACCCTAAACAGAAAAGGAGAAAAAAAATAAACAACGAATTATGCAACGAATTTTCAAATAGTTTCAGGGAACACATGTGTCAACTAAAATCATTTCTATAACACTCAGATATTAAATTAAGCACATAATAAAGGATTCTAGTGATCAGTTTTATCAAAAAAGTGTTTAGTGCAATAATATAATTTTTCAAAGTTACCCTTCTAAAAAAATATGCAATATATGATATTTATAAATTTTTATAAAATCAACAAATAGACTTTGGACTAAAATGTCTACTAGATTCTGTAGAAGCACAAACGCTACATATAAGGTGTAATTTGCATGTAAATTGATTAATAAATGAAAGCTCTGAAGTAATTTGAAGGTGTAAATTACTTTCCAGAGTAAAATAAAGATCCAAGTTCGGCCACCTGTAGCTGAGCTTGACTTCGACAGATTTCGTTCATAATTGACACCCTTGCAGATAGGCATCCATTGAGCAAGGTGTGCAAGTTTCATGCAAATCCCTTGATAACAAACGAGAAAAAAATATTGGCCAAAGAAAAAAAAAAAAAAAATTTAAATATAAATATATTGCACATACATATTACAATTATTACAAGAGTTTGTGCTTCTACAGCACATAGACATTTTAGTTGACACATGTGTTCCCTGAGATTATTTGAGAATGTTGAACATTCGTTGCATAATACGTTGTGTATTTTTTTTCTCCTTTTCTGTTTAGGGTGTGATGGTGAAACTTGGACCAGTTGCAGCCCTTTCTATAACCATTTCATAAAAAAATTTATAAGCAAATTGAACAACTTTTAATTTATAACGATTTAGAATGATATGCCCCCTTAATATACGTGTAATATCATAATGATCTTTTAAGAGGAAATGACGTCATATCATTCTGACAGTATATATATTAGTGAATGTAACTCTTAGGCTGTTCATTTGTGCTAATTCACATGGAGAACAAAGAGGCTGGGGCCAAGATAAGCCCTCGTTACCTCCAGTTTAACAGTGAAATAGGGAAAAGTATTAAACTTTAAAACGTTGGAATTTTGCAGGCTCGTAACGTAAGAATATTTCGTCTATTGGTGGAAAAGAGAATTGCTTGTGGAGCCATACCTTCTGAAGGACGATCATGAGGATGCTCTGACTATAATGTGGGATACCTCCTGAATGACAATCAGTTGAGGATGCTCTGACTTATAATGTGGGATACCTCCTGAATGACAATCAGTTGAGGATGCTCTGACTGTCATACTGAAGCGTATGGATACCAATGATAACGCATGATAACATTCATTAAGTTATCTTCTCAGCTCATTACCACCAACTTTTTCACCAGAAAAATGGATGGAATTGAAATATCTATTCCCATAAATGTAAAGGTTGAAGCTTATCATCTTCTTTCCTCACAAATTGTAAGTATTAGTTATCATTCTCTTTCATTATTATATGTCGTACCTAGTAGTCTTTATGGGTTAATTTAGGTTAGGTAGCCGAAAATTTTAATAATATTTATGAAAAAACATTGAAATTTTTTTTTTACAGGCTGAAGGAAGGATGGATGTTATTCTACATTTACCTTCTACTCTCCCTGACCTTTTTACCCAATTATCATATAATATACTGATGATTGATACTTCAACTTCAATGAGTGTTTATTGGTCAGCATTAATGAACCAATGGAATAAGTATATGGCTCCTATTTTAGAGAAGTGTGGAAATGAAACTGTTAGGTATACCTTTAGTGATGTTATTGAGAAAAAGGGATGTAGCCCACAGATTCAAAAAAGTGATTTTAGAAATAGTTCTACTGATTTAATCGGAGCATTAAAGAAAATTCAAGAGGAAATTGAAAGTTGTCAATCAAAAGATATTAAAGTGTTTTTTATTACTGATGGCTTCCATAGTGTATCAAGAGATAAGGCTGAAACTCAACTTGAAAAAGTGAAATGTCCTGTTGGAAAAAAGTGTGAATTTTTTGTGTTAGGAATTGGAAAAGAATATTCAGTTAAACAGAGTTTATTTTTACAAGCACAACTTAATACTGGAAATACAATACCAAATTTATTTCAAGTACTTGAAATGGATGATATGGAAGATGTAATGAAGAATATAAGTAGTCATTGCAGTTCTGTAAAAATACGTTTATCTGTAGAAGGCTCTTTATTGCCTGGTGGAACATTAGAAAGTGAATTTTATCTTGATGAGTATGTTTATCTTAAACAATATAATGGTGAAAAAATATACATGTTTACAAATAGCAAAACTGAATATATTCTTCATTTACAATTTCAAGATTTAAATGTAAAAATAATGGATCAACTGATTACACAATGGAATCGGAGAATAATTCAAATTTATAACAAAGACAAAGAGAAATTTTTTTGAGAGAGAGAGATTATTAACATAGAAAAGAAAATTTGTGATGAACTATTTCTAAGGATTATGAACATAAAAGATGTAAGAGGTAATTTTACTGGGCGTTTTAAGGGAGTTTACACCAATATTGAAACTAATCTCAGGGAAAAAATCAATGGAATAAAGAAACTTATTGAGGAAGGACAATATCTTAAAGAAATGGAATTAGCTGGTGTAGTTTTGAACTCAATAACAGTATCAAGTCACTACTATTCAAAGAAGGCCTATCAACTAAAAGGATACACTGACAATGACTTTAAAAAGGATATAGATGATTTTGTGAAAATATTTGAAAAAGTAAAACACCATATTCTTGCATTACAAGTTTTACCGGAAAATTGTTGTAGGATTTCTCTCACTTCAACAGTCAGTGATTTACAAGAACCAAAATTTCTAACACTGTTAAATTCAGTCAATAAATTCCAGTTATCGACTGTTTGGAACATAACAGGCATTCCTGTACTTTTTCGTAACTTAAACTGTACAGTCTTAAATATTTGGTCATATAATATTATTCAAATTGTTGAAGCCCCCTTTGATTTAATTGGAGTGACAGCCCTTGTGGATTTTGTTAACATATATGGGGAAGTTGGTCATAAATACAATGAAATTGAAATTATTAATGGTAAACAAGAAACTCGCTTTAATGCTATTATACCAATTTTCACACCTGAAGAGGCTCATGTTATGGGATCACTGATGGAAACTAACCTTTTTGCTAAAATGATGACTTTTGCAGTTTTGAGGAATCCGATTATTAAGGATCACAATGCTCATCTAGGATCATTAGCTGTCTTGTTGATAAAACTCTTTGAGAAGTATCCAATTAAAAGCCGACCCATGTATGTTTGTAGAATAATTAATAGTATTCAAGCTACTGTTGTTAATGGATACATGAAACGATGGAAACTGAAAAAATATTGGGAGATTTTGAAAAGTGAAAATAATAATAATAATAATAATAATAATAATTTTTATTTAGGCAAAGGTACATACATAAAGAGATTTTACAAAGTTTGTTGGCTTTATAGATAGAGCTAGTACATACAATGCCTAAAGCCACTATTACGCAAAGCGTTTCGGGCAGGAAAAAACACTACTGACTAAAGCTTAAAACTAATGGGTAAAAAGAAAAAAATGCGTTGAGTACAAATAAAAATAGAGGTAAAAGAGGGGGGGAACATTGTTGAAAAAACAGCACAAATACAATTATAAATTATTACAGAAAATTACATTAAAACAGCGTTGATTTGTAAAACAAAAAAAAAACAAAAAACATACATGGGTTGACAATAGAAGGGTAAGGTAGGTTACATGGAATTTATTAGGTATAGCTTCGTTTTTAACTTAAACTGGTTGAGAGAGGTACTGTCTTTAACATGGTTGGGAAGGTCATTCCACATCCTGGGCCCCTTGATTTGTAGAGCATTTCTGGTTTGATTAAGTCGTACTCTAGGAATATCAAAACTGTATTTATTTCTGGTGTGGTGCTCATGGGTTCTGTTACAACCTTCTATGAAGCTTTTGAGATCAGGATTGGCATTACAATTTAGCGTTTTGTATATGTATAATACACATGAGTGAATGTGCAGTGACTTGTGCAGTAATATAAATCAAGCATTAATGACAGAGAGTATTTTAAAATTTGATGGAATATCTCTTAAGTGTGAAACGCTAATTAAACCCATGTTCATAATGTATATGATGATGAGAGATAATAACCCAGAGTCCCCTCAGTATATGAAGACTTTAATAAAGAGAATCATGAAAATAATCATTTTAGAATATGTGGGCAGATGTGTTTGTAAAGGCAAATTTGAGTATCCTTACTCACATTTTTTTATCACCTCTGATAAATATAAGAAAGAGAAGCAGAAATGTTTGGAACATAATGTTGAAGAATCTGAATATAATAGAGAAAATTATTATACATTACATGAAGTTCGAAAAGCTTTAAAACATTTAAATGTGACCAAACTTTGTCCAGCCAATATTTTTTCTTTAAAGTAAATACAAATAAATGGTGAGAAAATTGCAGCCCTTTATTCATGGTCTCATGCAGGAAATTTGTCTTTAAAAACTTTGAGGATATTTGTCATAGAGATGATGAAGGAATTTGAAGAGTATGAAATCGAATTAGTATTGAATGAGTTGTTTAATGACATTTTTTTTTAAAATGTTTGTATCATGCTTTGAAGTTTCCAAGCTCTCGTGAAAGACTAAAAAAAATTGAGCAAATTGAGGACTATGATAAATGTCGCTTTAATATTAGAAATGAGATGATTAGAGAAGTCATAGAGAAATGGAATCTCAGAGATATTTATAAAAAAAAAGTGGAAAAAAATTGGGTGATGTCATACATGAAAGTTCACCAAGAAATATTGAATCCAATGACACCTAAGGAAATAATGGATAAAGTCCATCAGATGGGATTGTTTAATTGTGAGAAAACATCATTTCATGATATATATATATATTCAGATATGATGTTAAAATCTTAACAAATGCTTGTCAGATATCCACTTGCCCCTATTATCTAATTCCCAGTAAGAATTGTGGTCAACATTTATTTATAGAATGATCCCAAATGGGCGAGGCCTTTCCTCATGCTCTTCACAAAACAGCTCATAAGACTAAGTATAGTATTAAAAAAGGTCTTGAAGAATTTCAGAATGGAACATATACGAAAAAAGGAAAGAAATTATTAGATTCAACATATAAAGAATACAAAAAACATTTGATACAATTACAAAAAATATATAAACATGATTGATACATGGTAGGGGGATTGTATATTAAACTGATGATTTAGGTTTTTTTTAGAATCAAATTAAAGAAATTAGTTCCTACTGGCGGTGGGAGATTAGTTGTAAGACGTGATACAAAGGAACTCATATCATCTCGAAGTAAATCTGAACGTTCAGTGGCCATAATTTGACGTTTAACATCCTCAAAACTTGTCGCAGAAATAATGTTGGCGGGAAATTTATTTCCTCTGCGATTTATGGAATTAATAGAGGCATTAGATAACACCGTTAATTGGAGAAGTAATGCAGAATAATTTATATTAATGTTTTCAAAGCGTCTAAATATATGATGTAAATTTATTAAACTACATAGTTGACCAAGATGTTTATTAACCCCTCTAATATCTGTAGAATATATTAGAGAGATATTGGGGTTGGCAATCTGTAGATGAACAGCATCAATTAACCACCCGGGACAATTGTTGAAGATCGGATGATTATGACAGGTTCCGTATCGTTTGATTTTATCTGTCATTAGGTATTCACACCATACTCGTGCCATTCGCAAGTCAATGAGGTTGTTTATGCCTATTAGTGATTTATTTTCATAAAGAGCAATATCACGTTTGAAAATGGGATCGAAAATATTTGGGATAAGAGGACATTCAAGCAATTTATGTTGTACAAAGTATAAACTATCACTAATATTTTTACAATCATCTATTAATCCTGAATATACCGAATTGGATGATGTTTGATTAATAGGATAGGTAAAATATGGCATTATAGTAGTAGTAGTAGTAGTAGGAGTACTATTAGTAGTGGTAGTGGTAGTGTTTGTGGTGGTGGTAGTAGTAGTAGTAGTAGTAGTAGTAGTAGTAGTTAATTTGTACATATCATGTGTTGAATCTAATTGATTCTGAATTGAAGTATGTTGGATCATTTTCCAGAGAAAAGCTGTAATATCAGTTCCTGGTTCCAAAAGTTTATAAAGTTCTTTTTTTTTTTTTTACAAATTCTATAGTTGCAATGTAATAAAAACATGCATATATATATATATATACTATAACTAGAGAAATAAAAAAAAATGAATGAACTTGATGAAATACCTTATGAATTAGTTGATGATGAAGGCCAACCTTTAATTAATAATTTAATTGACTTTGATATTAAAAAGTTACACTTGGTTCCTAAAATACATTTTCTTTCTATTTTTAAGAAAAAACATAAATATATTCAATCTTTTACTCAAAAGGAATCTGCTTTTGTAGCGGCCTTAACATTAGCATTTATTCAATATGGCAAGAAAAATGGATTTATATTAAAAATATCAAATATTGTACATGAGTCCCTCTTAGAACCTAATTGGGGAATGTCAAATACATTTCCTCTTGAAATATATTGGCATCGAAATGGTGACTATTCATCACCCAAAATTTTTACTTCAAACCAAAATCATTATATCCTGAACCGTTTTCATCATATTGAAAAAGAAAACAAAAAATCTAAATTAAATATATTTCAGTATACCATATTTCTTATTCTTATAATTTTAATAACATTATTTTGTTTTTATTATTTGTACATATATTTGTTTGATACCTTAGGAGACTGACTTCCAGCTGCCAATACTATTTGAAGTACCCCACCCCATTCCCTTTCTTCCTCCTAAAAATGTATCTGTATAACATAGGCGATTTTTTTTTTTTTTTTGGCTGGAACCAAGTACATTATCAAATAAAATTTTAGTATATTATAAAAAAATAGATACAATTATGTCAAATCAAAATCCAGTTTTAAGTGATACAGAAGAGATGGAGGAAAATGATTCGGATACTTCAATGGAACAGGAAGAATTGAATAACCCCTCAACTTCAACTTCTACTCCAAAGACAAGAAAATCAAAGCTAAATCGAACCAGCACGACACAGGATGATGATGATTCACTGGAAGATTTTACAACTTCAACTCCCCAAAAATCAAAGTCAAACCGAACCAACACCCGTCAACGAACATGGGGAACCTCACCAGGCCCAGACACTAGGAGATCATCTTCGGATATTGGATATAACAAACGTATATTATTTCCATTTAAATATTCTATCACGATGAATGATGTGGTAAAAGAGTGTAAATATAAGGTAATAGTATCTGAAAATATAAATCACATTACATTTAACAAGAAATTCTTCACATTTGTAAATTGTAAAACTCTACCATTAAGATTGTTAATTTACCAGTATATTACATTATCAATGTATATAATTATAAATACCAATTATGAACCCAGATCCCGTGGTTCATGTTATCAAGCTGATGGCTCCTATCATTTTCCCACGTCGTTTTGTGGAGATTTGCTCACACACACACAAACACACTGTAGGTTTTTATGATTATAATAAAAAAATTTATGTAATTTTATTATCAGTATTGATTACACTTGTATTAAAAAAATAAAGCAAGCACCTGTTTCTATGACTTGGTAAATGTCATACATAACAACAATTTTTTTCGAATACTTTATTAAATTTACTGTGCTTCAAAATTCATTTCGTCTCTTTCTTCATGGTTTATAATTTTATATGTATTAATCGTTGTAAAAATCACGAGAATTACTGCAATTAGCCCAGCTATGGCATGATGTGACCCCATAACATATTTCATGTGATCATCAGATTAAACTGAATCCATAAATGGTATTTTATCATATACATTCATAACAGATGTTATTGTAATAAACAAACATAAGATAACTAATATAATAAGTATAAAATATGTGAATATTTTATTACCGAACATATCTTTTTTTGTTCTTTTTTATATAGGAGAAAAATAATAAAATGACTATGAAATTTAATTATAATTTAATAATTTAATAGATGTATAAGCTGTTTAGCTGGAGGAACGATTTTTTGGGCATAAGAAACAATTGATTTATATTGATATTGATGGTAAGTTAAGATAAATGTAATTAATAAAAGAGCCATAATTGCAATTACTAATGACATTAATGATTTGGAAATATTTGTTCCCAAAAGATAAAAGGTGGCTAATAATCCAACCAAAAAAGACAGATACATAATAGAAAGGGGCCAATTAGTTTTTTTCTTAACGACATTCATTTTTTCCTGTGATATTTCCTTATTATCATGTCTCTCATTAATTGCGGGAGTTGTTAATGTGGTTGGTATTGGATTCCAATAAGATTCTTCATGTACTCTGTTAGCTATTCTCAAATCCATAACATGAGGTTGAGGTAGTAACTGAGGAAGTTGTTGATGATTCTCTCCTGAAGCCGTTGTTGTTGTTGAAAGATGAGGATGTGCCATTTTATTTAACGATTTTCTTTTATTTTTTTAATTATAGTTTTAATTAATGTTTCACTATTGAAGGGTATTAGTGTTTTGAGTAGATGGCTGTTTATTAGGGCTTTTTCAAGTGGGAAATAACAGGCAATTTTTTCTTCATCTAAGCGATGACTGAAAGGAAAACGATGCATATAATTCTTAATTGCACGGTTGTTGGTCTTCTTATCATTTAGGTTGAAAATACATCCTAAAGTTCCAAGTATCCAATTTAAACATCGAGACCGAGAGTGCGTAAATTGAATTAAATTATTTGCATTTTCAGGTTCAATTAAAATACTATAATCACACTGATAGGTTTTACCATTCAGTGCTATCCATTCCTCTGATATCATTGGTAAATTATATTGGTTATTATGAATCATCCCCAATTTAATTTTTTTAATAATTGGTATAAAATCTAAATGAAAACAATGTGTTTCTTCCATAAACTCTCTAATTTGGGTAATTATCGGAATCTTTTGATCAATTTTTTCAGGTTGACCACGAGGAAGTGTATACTCCCCCTCTATTGTATTTCCATTACCAAACATATGTTGATATAAATTAACATATTCGGCTTGACTCATGGGGGACGAATTTTCAAAAATAATAACATTTTTCGTTTTATCATTCCATTTATGTCGATAACTTTTATTATTAAGATACGAAATATAAAAGTATGATGGAGAATGTAACATTAGGATTTTACATTTTTTTAATATAACTTTTTCGTCTGTGCTAAAACATTGACTGGCATCAACATATAAAACCCCTAAAGATTTTTTAGTTTTATTATCATAATTTAATTGGTTTGGTTTTAATTGTATTAATGGCATATTTATAGTGGGAGGAAGATGTGCATTTTTGTAATAAAAATCAGTTTCTTTACAATACTGAGATGACATACTGACTATTTTGTATCTAAAAATGAATGGTGTTTATATAATAATTTATATATTTTTTGTATTCTAAAGGAACATGGATAATATTCAGTAATGTGTAGTAGGGAGTGGTGGTAGTGGTGTGATAAGGTTGTTGGGGTGGTGGTGAGATTAGGGTGTGTATATTGTGGGTGTGGGTGATTATAAAAGTTGTGGTGGGGTTGTTGTGTTGGTGGGGTTTGGGGAGGGTGGTGGTGGTGGTGGTGGTGGTGGCGGTGTTTGGGTTGTTGTGTTGGTTGGGTTTTGGGAGGGTGGTGGTGGTGGTGGCAGTGTTTGGGTTATTGTTTGGGTTGTTGTGGGGGTTGTTGTGTTGGTGGGGTTTGGGTTATTGTTTGGGTTGTTGTGGGGGTTGTTGTGTTGGTGGGGTTTGGGTAGGGTGATGGTGGGGGTGTTGTTTGGGTTGTGGTAGTTTCCATATCTTTTATTATTTGAGGAAAATTTTTTACCAAATTTTTCCCAAATTGTTTTTCCTGACATTTATACCGAAATAAAATATATGAAAACAATACTACAATTTTTTTTTTCTACAGTTTCTTTTACAATACTATGTATAATATCTCGAGGTATATTATCATGGTAAATGGTTTGGCGTATGGTATCCATTCCTTCAATTAAAGATTGAATGAGATTTTTTTTATCATTTACAGATACCTCTCGAAATTTTTGTATTGTAATCTCAATCTTGTTCGAGGATAAATCCATGAAACTTTTCAGAAAGCTACATTCCGGATTCCATTGAATATGAAGAAGTAGAGGCTTGTCAGAAATGTCAAAATTCCATAGCCCAAGATTACAAAAAGCACATTTCACATGATCACTAAGACCTGTATAAAAGAATCCAGCTGAACTTAGATCTTCTGAGTTTGGTAATGTAAGTGGCCATGGGCTAAAACTTTCCAGGCGATTTTTACAATCTTCATATGTTCGATCGACACTGGGACAATGATGTGACAATGAGAGGACTAAATTGGATTGCAGAATAACTTCACATAACTCTAAAGGGACATTACCAACGGGTTTTCCCATGATAAATGGACAATAAGGAACTCTTTGTCTATGTTTATTATGTGGAATATCGTTTATTTGCCAGTTCTTGATAACTGTATTGCAGAAAATACATGCACATGCATCGTTTCTTTTAAGATAAAAAAATCCATCCCTAGCTAAATTTAGAGGGGAAATCCATGGGAATTTCCAATTGTTAAATGTGTCTAGATGTGCACTTTCAAACTTCAAAAAAAAAATGTTGTTAAACATTCTGATAGGTGTTTTAATTTGTGAAATAAATGTACAATTATGTTCTGGATATACAATTGCATTACTATTTATATTGAATGTAAGTGACAAATGACACTTTATACATTTCCATAGATTTTCTTGTTTGTTATAATAAAACCCATTTCGTTTTAAAATGTTTAAATTTATTTTGAAATTTAAACCTTCTAATGTTTTCATGCTATGTTGTCCACTCATTTTGGTATGTAATTAATGAATGATAAATTTATTAAATCCGTCTGACCATATTATATATTTACTAGGCATAGCATTATATATATATATTTTTTGTTTATTTATATTTCGAGATTCTTCAGGTTTACAGTAAAGGCTTCAAACTCTTCTTTTCAATTCAAATTCCATTATCATCACTAGTGTTCTAGGCTATTTGTAAAAAAAAAAAACTTGGTGGTTATATAATAAACATAATGAAATAAAATTAAAATAGTGATAGGATGATATCAAAGCAAAAGAAAAACGAAGAATTTTGCAGCAAACATGAATTTGAGCTAAAGATAAGCCAAATGTTGGAAAAAGGTGGGCCTGGGAGTCGGAAAATTTTCACTCGAGAAAAATTAGCACAATACATTGAGGAAGTCAAAAATGCTAAATTGAAACTGAATTGGAAATCTTCTCATGAATATGATCTATTGTCTCGATATGATGTCAAAAATCTATTTGGGGATGACGTCTTAGTAACCATCGACGAAACTGAACGAAGAATGAAGCGGGGGACCAAGCCGAAACTGACCAGTGACAATCGTCATTCTACTACGGCTGTAACAACAACAACCACAACAACAATAGGAACAACAACAGCTGATCCTGGCCGGATGTGTCGTCGTTTCATACATCAAGGGCAATTGTATGATACGATTTATGATGCACACAGAGCAGTTTGTCACGGAGGAGAAAAAAGAACTTATTTTGAAGCAAGTAAAACTATCGCTAACGTCACTCAACAATCGGTGAAACTCTTTAATTCACTCTGCCACATATGCAATTTGAAACGACTTCCTCGACGAAAAAAAGGGGTAACGGCCCATTGTATCGGCCAGTTTTGCAAAGCGAGGACAAATGGACTTAATAAATATGCAAAAAGAAGGAGGATGTGTGTATAAATATATTTTACATTATCAGGATCATTTAACAAAGTTTTCGATTTTACGAGCTCTTCGCAGTAAACGGGCGATTGAAGTGGCACGCCACTTGCTCGATATATTTGCTCTCTTGGGAGCCCCACGAATTTTGCAGAGCGATAACGGCCGTGAATTTGTGGCAGAGGTCATTCAAGAGCTAAAAAACGAAATGTGGCCCAACATGCTCCTCCTTAATAGCAAACCTCGTTATCCACAGAGCCAAGGGAGCATTGAATGTACAAAAGAAAATGTAATTAAAATGCTTGGCAGTTGGATGTGTGAAAATCAAACGCGAGATTGGTCAGCTGGACTTCCCTTTGCGCAATTCACCAAAAACACAGCATATTCACGTGGAATTGGCGTATCGCCTTACAAGGCAGTTTTTGGTATAGAACCGTCAATAAATATGAATAATAATACACCTTCATTAATAAAGATGATTCAATTGAAATTAAGAGAAAAATAGAGGTGATGGGTTAATAGTACATTATTTCTTCAAATTTATTTATGTTAGTTAAAATGCACGTGCTAAATATCAAGGTTCATTATTAATTTATTTTTGTTTTTGTTTTTGTTTTTGTTTTAGGATACGAGAAGTTTGACTGAACTGAAAGTTGGTTGGGAATGAAAAAGACTAAATGAAACTAATACTAGTGTCCCCCCCCCAAAAAAAAAAAAAAAATATGAAAAACATACCTCATAAACCCAAAATGGTTCTGGATGGGTTCTACTGAAGATGGATGGGTACCCAGCATCATCACAATTGAAATTCATAATGCAAATATTGGATATAGGTTCGATGATAACTAAATTGTTTGTTGAACTAGTTTCCAACATTGACCATCATATATAGTAATCAACTCAAAAGTGGCATGGACCAGGGGAATCCGACTGTCTAATTAAAACAAAGCAAAGCAATGCGATGGTCAGAGATAGATGTTGATGTAATGTGATTTCTGCCCAGTGCTCTGAATGTCAAAGTGAAGAAATTCAAAGAAGCGCGGGTAAACGGCGTGAGTCATATATCATACAGTGGGGAGTTGATGATTGAGATTCATTCAATAGGCCGTTACTTAACATATATTATATTAACCTAACCTAACCTAGGTTAGGTTAGGGTATGTAGGGTTGGTTAGGTTCGGTCATATATCTACATTAATTTTAACTCCAATAAATTTTTTTTTACCTCATACATAATGAAATGGGTAGCTTTATCATTTCATAAGAAAAAAATTAGAGAAAACATATAAATTCGTGAAAACTTGGCTTATTAGGCAAATCAGGCCTTACATAGTAGGCTGAGAAGTCCGTTCTGGCTACTAGGTACCACATATATCCAACTCGAATTGATATACTCTCTGTAGTGATACTTTTTTTTAAATAATATTTACAATAAGAATAAAGGTATTTAAAAAAATATATATATCATTTCTATACTACTTTTTATTAAAATACTTATTTGTCAATTTAATTATATGGAGAATAAATGTGAATTGCTATATTCAATATCATAACCAGATTGTATTAACATGTGATACAAATAATACAACTGTAAATTATTTAAATTTGTGGTGTCAATTTTCCAATTTGGTGATAGATGAATAGGATTTTCTTTATAATAATTAATCAATGCATCATGAAAAATTTGCTCATTCGGCATTAAAATAAGTTGTTTGTAAATTGCATCTGAAATTTTATTTGGACATTTTGAAGAATTATAATACGGGATAACCATATTATTAATGATCATAAAAGCTAATTTGAAAGGTGAATTGGAATTATGAAAGTTGTTTTTATAATTTGAAACTTTTTCTTGTATAAATTGAACATATTTTCGTTTTTCTTCTTCATCATTTTGATTATTAATAAATATGTTTGTTTGATCCTCCACAATCATTAAATTTTCAGTTTTATCTTCTTTGAATGGTGGCAGTGGCGATTGTTGCGGTGTCGGTTGCAGTGGTGATTGTTGCGGTGTCGGTTGCAGTGGTGATTGTTGCGGTGTCGGTTGCAGTGGTGATTGTTGCGGTGTCGGTTGCAGTGGTGATTGTTGCGGTGTCGGTTGCAGTGGTGATTGTGGCGGAGTCGGTGTCGGTGGTGATTGTGGTAGTGATGGTGATGGTAGGTGTGATAGGTCAGAATCCATTTTAAGGATTGATTTTGGGATTTTTTTTATACATTTTATATATATATATATATATATATATATATATATATATATATATATAAAAAGAGGGGCTTGATTTTTATTATAGAAAGAAACATTATACTAAGATGGTGAACCAATGTTTTTAAGTGGTGGTGGTGGTGGTGGTGGTGTTGCTGCTGCTTTTGGTAATAAACCTTCATCTTGATTGATAAACGTTACAATTTCATCCTTTTTTCCCGGTTTGAATGATGTCAGTTAAGAGATGGGGATTTCGGGTTCTTAAACAATATTATCATTGGTCATCAATATCACTAAAAATACGAAAGTAATTCCCTTCGTCACATGATTCCGTGTTAATATGTCACAAAAAATTATTCCTGTTGGGTGTATTCATGTTTAATCTTTTGCTGGTTTATATACCATTCTTCATAAACTTCCAACTTTCTAGTTAATTTCAAATGTATTTTTTTTATACATTAGATGTCTATATGATTTAAAATGGTGTTGCCTTATCTAGATTTAAATAACCAAGTGTGTATATATGCTTGTTGGTGCCGGATGTCAAAGAGTGACTGAGGGGAGGAGCTGTGTGCGTGTGTGTGTGTGTGTGTGTGTGTGTGTGTGTGTGTGTGTGTGTGTGTGTGTCTTTATGTGTGTGACTTGTATGTGTGTGTGTGTATGTGTGTGTGTGTTTGTGTGTGTGTGTGTGTGTGTGTGTGTGTGTGTGTGTGTGTGTGTGTGTGTGTGTCTTTATGTGTGTGACTTTGTATGTATGTGTGTTTGTGTGTGTGTGTGTGTGTTTGTGTGTGTGTGTGTGTGTGTGTACTCACCTAGTTGTGTTTGCAGGGGTTGAGCTCTGGCTCTTTGGTCCCGCCTCTCAACCGTCAATCAACAGGTGTACAGATTCCTGAGCCTATCGGGCTCTGTCATATCTACACTTCAAACTGTGTATGGAGTCAGCCTCCACCACATCACCCCCTAATGCATTCCATTTATCAACCACTCTGACACTAAAAAAGTTCTTTCTAATATCTCTGTGGCTCATTTCGGCACTCAGTTTCCACCTGTGTCCCCTTGTGCGTGTTCCCCTTGTGTTAAATAGACTGTCTTTATCTACCCTATCGATTCCCTTCAGAATCTTGAATGTGGTGATCATGTCCCTCCCCCCTAGCTCTTCTGTCTTCTAGCGAAGTGAGGTTTAATTCCCGTAGTCTCTCCTCGTAGCTCATACCTCTCAGCTCGATTACTAGTCTGGTGGTAAACCTTTGAACCTTTTCCAGTTTAGTCTTATCCTTGACTAGATATGGACTCCATGCTGGGGCTGCATACTCCAGGATTGTCGCAAACATGGAGAGAAATGAATCGATACCCTCTGGGAGAGCCCTGTGGGACTCCACTGGTGACTTCACGCCAATCGGAGGTCTCACCCCTCACCGTAACTCTCTGCTTCTTATTGCTTAGATACTCCCTTATTCACTGGAGCACCTTACCAGCTACACCAAGTCAAGGACACACACTGTGTGTGTGTGTGTGTGTGTGTGTGTCAGAATGTGTGTGTGTGTGTGTGTGTGTGTGTGTGTGTGTGTGTGTGTGTGTGTGTGTGTGTGTGTGTGTGTGTGTGTGTGTGTGTGTGTGTGTGTGTGTGTGTGTGTGTGTGTGTGTGTGTGTGTATGTGTGTGTGTGTGTGTGTGTAAGAATGAGTGTGTGTGTGTGTGTATATGTGTTTTGGTGTGTGTTTGTGAGAATGTGTGTGTGATTCCTGTGTGAGAATGCGTTTTGTGTGTCAGAATGTGTGTGTGTGTGTGTGTGTGTGTGTCTTTGTGTGTGTGTGTGTGTGTTGTGTGTCTTTGTGTGTGTGTGTCGATGTGTGTGTGTGTGTGTGTGTGTGTCTTTGTGTGTCTTTGTGTGTGTGTGTGTGTCTTTGTGTGTGTGTCGTTGTGTGTGTGTGTGTGTCTTTGTGTCTTTGTGTGTGTGTGTGTCTTTGTGTGTGTGTGTGTCGTTGTATGTGTGTGTGTCGTTGTGTGTGTGTGTGTCGTTGTATGTGTGTGTGTCGCTGTGTGTGTGTCTTTGTGTGTGTGTCTTTGTGTGTGTGTGTGTGTGTGTCTTTGTGTGCGTGTGTGTGTGTGTGTGTGTCTTTGTGTGTGTGTGTGTGTGTCTTTGTGTGTGTGTGTGTGTGTGTCTTTGTGTGTGTGTGTGTGTGTCTTTGTGTCTTTGTGTGTGTGTGTGTCTTTGTGTGTGTGTGTGTCGTTGTATGTGTGTGTGTCGTTGTGTGTGTGTGTGTCTTTGTGTGTGTGTCTTTGTGTGTGTGTGTGTGTGTGTGTGTATGTGTGTGTGTGTGTGTATGTGTGTATGTGTGTCTTTGTGTGTGTGTGTGTGTGTCTTTGTGTGTGTGTGTGTGTCTTTGTGTGTGTGTGTGTGTCTTTGTGTGTGTGTGTGTGTCTTTGTGTGTGTGTGTGTGTGTGTCGTTGTGTGTGTCTTTGTGTGTGTCTCTTTGTGTGTGTAAGTTTGTGTGTCTTTGTGTCTCTGTGTGTGTGTGTGTCTTTGTGTGTGTAAGTGTGTGTGTCTTTGTGTCTTTGTGTGTGTAAGTGTGTGTGTCTTTGTGTCTTTGTGTGTGTGTGTGTCTTTGTGTGTGTACGTGTGTGTGTCTTTGTGTCTTTGTGTGTGTGTGTGTCTTTGTGTGTGTGTGTCTTTGTGTGTGTGTGTCTCTTTGTGTGTGTGTGTGTCTTTGTGTGTGTGTGTGTGTGTGTCGTTGTGTGTGTGTGTGTGTGTCTTTGTGTTGGTGTGGGTGTGTGTCTTTGTGTTGGTGTGGGTGTGTGTGTGTGTTTGTGTGTGTGTTGTATAAAAGGAGGTGGGATCCGGGCAGTATCTCAATTCTCATCCTGCCTTTCTTTGAATATTACTACAGTGAACTTCTAAAAGTTATACTTACAACCATTGTGTTGTAGTATATTAACACTTACTAAGGCGTAAATAAGGCGTGAGTATTTCAGTTTTTTTTTTCTTTTTTTTTAAGTAGTAGATAACTTTCAATTTTTGATTGAGATTGTTTCTGTTTCTCCTTGAATGGATTGATGATCATCTTAGTCTATTTCAATACACCAGACTATTTCAATTATAATATATATATTTTTCAGGTGGGGAAAAATGAACCAAATGGATATTGGTAATGGGGAAGCAGTTGGCATTGAGAAATTGGGAAATGATGAAGAGAGGAAAGTAAATGAAGAAGGAGTTGAAGATGAAAAGGGAGATGAAGAAAGGGGAGAAGATGAAGATAAAAAGGTAACTGAAGAGGAAGACGAAGATATAAAGATAATTGAAGAAGAAGATGAAGATATAAAGGTAATTGAAGAAGAAGATGAAGATAAAAAGGTAAATGAAGAGGAATATGAAAAAATCAAGTTTTTTAGAAATAAATTTGAAGCTCCATTTAAATATGACTCTAATTTAAAAAAAAATAAAGAATTGAAAAGTGAGCTAGATAGGATATTTCTTGAAACTAAATGTAAAGTTGAATGCTTAGAAAAATGTACATTCACTAAAAAAAAATTATCCAAATCCGGATTTCAAGATTTTATTAAATATGACCATATGGACCGGATATATAATTATTTCATTTATTATGGTTGGTATTCCACCATAACAGCAAGAATTAAGTATAATAATTGTTTGGTATATGTTCACATATATTATGTTTATGCAAACAATTGTTGTAATATGTGGGTTACTGAGGATGCTCAAATATTTCTTAAATTTCTTGTAAATAAATTTTTTCATCCAAGTAAACCCCATTCCGAAGAAATTTGGTTAGCTATGAAAAATGATAACTTAAATGTAGAGAAACCTCCACAATATACATATTGAGTTTTATCATGATGAGATGATGTAAAATAGGATTGAATGTTTTTGGAAGATAAAAAACAGTAACACAATATTACCAGATTTTCTATGGTGGATGTGAAGGTCCTAATTCCACATACATCAAGTTAATATCTTGTGATGACCATGAATTCATCATTAAAAGGAAAGATGCCTTCACCTCAAATTTAATTCAAGCAATGATGTCAAGTTCAACAACGTGTATTGAAAATGAAAAAAATTAAATCCATTTTAAAACAATTTCGTAAGTATAAAGCTGTTAGAACAAAGTGTTATTATATAAACTGTTATATTTAGAGATAAACTGTTATTTAGAGAAAGATATAAACTGTATATAATAAATAAATAATTATAATACTTTTATTTTTTTATTTTATTTCTTCAGGTCATATCTTCTTCAAAAAGTGTGTACATATTTCACCTACAATACTCAATTCAAGAAAAATGAGATTACTACTGATCCTGAATTTCCAATTGAAAATAATATTGCTCTAGATCTACTTTTGGTTGCTGATTTCCTTGATTGTTAATAATGACATCCATAACCATATATTTTTTACTAAATGTTGAAAGATTAAAATATAAAAACAAGCTTTAATGTTATATTATTTTTTGTTTATTTTGTGGCTTGAAAATGATTCCAACCCTTTTATTATTATTATTAATATTAATATTATTATTATTATTAATTATTCCAGTAATTCCAATGAATCAAGAGTATGATTGCAATGAAGTTATAGTATTGAAAGATACAATTAAATACTGGTTTGATAGAGGTGATGAGCAAATTAAATATAAACATGAAGAACTTTTCAATATATATGATTTACTATCACAACAAGAATGGTTCGAGTTCCAGTTAAACTTTAAAGACACTATACAAGTATATATACTAATAGGACGAAATTCATCTATTATACTTACAAACCAAATAAACATAACTAACTTAGCGTCAATTTTAATAGAATGCCGTTATTATAATAATGAAAATGTACAAAGTTATAATGAAAATGTACAAAATTTATCTTTTATTAAAGATGCATATATGATTAGGACTCCTGTTAAATATATGAAATTTTCTGTATTGTGGGATTATAAAAATATACTACTATGTTGGAATCACTTGTCTATAATAGTAGGAGGTATCAATAACGAAACTCAGGTGTGTAATAATTTACAAGATAATTTGAATGTCATAATGTGTTGGTTATATGAAAAATATAACATTACAATCCTTGATAATAGTTTAAATATAAATAACAGTAAATATGTTACAAATGGGACCATTTATATAGGTATTACACACAAAGAAAACGATATCATTATTTGTTAAGAAATTTTTCATTATATTAACAATTGTTTTCACAATTTTAAATGTTATAATTATTTTACATGGTGTTTTTAAATTGGTATGTTTTTTTGTAATATCCCCTAAATTCCCATATATATCGTATATATGACTTGAAATTTTAAATTGGTAATTCCAATCATTCCAACATTGAAGGAAAATATATGGGTGGTGAGCTGTACTTTGGTGGTAGGTAGCATGGTAGGTAGCCTTGGCTATTGGCTAAGATATAATAACTTAATCCTCAATAAAGAGTTTTAATTTTTGGACTGACATTATTGTAAGAAGGGCTTTTTGATATACTACTATGTTAATCCCAATTACCTATTATTTGGGAAATTTGAGACAAAGAAATGATGATACTACCCTATTCAAACCCCAACCCTAAATAAATTTTGTTAGCAATGAGTGAGTATTTCTATTTCACGATTTATAAATATGGCTCTCATTGTAATTGTGTTATAGACCCGACGCTTCCACAGAGAATGGAGAAGCGATGACAGCGATGCTATCTATGAGCCGTCACCCACAAGTATGGGAAAAGGAGGCGCCCTCTTCTGGTCAAAAGTACAATTATCAGTGGTGAGTGACTCTTACTATGATTGGACACGGAATGGATTATTACAGTGCGATAGGTGTGGAGGAAGTGGACTCGACAAGGGTGTGGTCAGAGACAGTGTCCTGTGTGTGTCGCTCTACATAGCGACATTGACTCAATGATATTTTTTGGAGGCTACATTCAGTTTTATTATGTACATTAATGTACTTTCTATATATTTATATAATAAATAAAGAAGTAAGTAAATAAATAAACTTTTATATTATTTATCTCCATTCTTAGTGTTGTATTCCTTCCTATATGTTATGAACCTCATAAATTCCCCTTATGAAGCCAATGTACGTGATTTGTTAAAAACACTGAGCCCTGAAGATATTAGATGTCTGGCTCAGACATCAACAGGTAATCATCGCCTTTCACCTAAAAGTTCTCAAGAGGCCCTAAATATAATTTTATGTTATACTTCAGACTTGAAACGCTTGTTTTCTTATCGACGTCTTACTGCCCAAAATCTTTTTAACTACCTCAGATGTTTTCAGATTCAGATGTTTATTCAGGTAAGGTATATACATACAAGTGATGTTACAGTAATGGATTGATATATAGATAGAGCTAGTACATACAATGCCTAAAGCCACTATTACGCAATGCGTTTCGGGCAAGAAAACATTAATATCTAGAACTTAATACTAATTGAGCATAAAGAATAAAAGATGTTGAGAACAAATACAAATAAAGATAAAAAAAAAGGGGGAAACATGACTGAAAAAGCAGCACAAATACAATAGGTTGACAAACAGTGTTGATTAAAAAAAAAAAAAAAAGAAAATAACAGACATGGGTTGACAATAGAGGAGTGAGGTAGATTACAGGGAATTTATTAGGTAGTGTTTAGTTTTTATCTTAAACTGGTTGAGAGAGGTACAGTCTTTAACATGGTTGGGAAGGTCATTCCACATTCTGGGCCCCTTGATTTGCAGAGCATTTCTAGTTTGATTAAGACGTACTCTAGGAATATCAAAACTGTATTTATTTCTGGTGTGGTGCTCATGGGTTCTGTTACAACCTACTATGAAGCTTTTAAGATCAGGATTGGCATTATAGTTTAGCGTTTTATATATGTATAATACACATGACAGAATGTGCAGTGACTTAATATCTAACATAATAAGAGATTTGAGTAGGGGTACCGAGTGATGTCTGGGGCCAGAGTTGGATATTGTTCTAATAGCGGCTTTGTGTTGGGTAATTAGAGGACGTAAGTGATTTTGGGTAGTAGAACCCCAAGCACAAATACCATAGTTGAGATAAGGATAGATAAGGGAGTAATAGAGAGTCACCAGGGCAGGGCGTGGTACATAATATCTGATCTTAGAAAGAATGCCCACAGTTTTTGAAACTTTTTTAGATATATTTAGAATGTGTCCCTGGAAATTCAGCTTGTGGTCAATGAGAATGCCAAGGAATTTGCCATCTAATTTGTTACAAATTTGGGTATTGTTTATTTTGAGATTTATAAGACTAGAGGATTTATTGCCAAACAGAATATAGAAGGTTTTGTCAATGTTAAGGGTGAGTTTGTTGGCAGTTAGCCAAAGATGGACTTTATTTAGCTCAGTATTTACTGTGGCATTTAGAGCAAGAGGGTCAGGACTGGAGTAAATGAAGGTTGTGTCGTCAGCAAATAGAATTGGTTTGAGGTGTTGGGAGGCATTTGGAAGGTCATTAATGTAGATGAGAAAGAGGAGAGGGCCAAGTATGCTGCCCTGAGGAACACCAATGTTGATGGGTAGGGTGGGAGAAATTGTATTATTCACAGAAACATATTGGAGCCTGTCAGTAAGGTAGGACTCGAGGTATTGTAGGGAGTGTCCTCTGACTCCATAATGATGTAATTTAAGAAGAAGGTTATGGTGGTTGACAGTATCAAAAGCTTTACGCAGGTCCACAAATAACCCAACAGGGAACTCCTTTTTATCAAGAGCTGTATGAATCGAGTTAAGCATACTAATAAGTGCATCGTTAGTGCTTTTTTTGGGTCTGAAGCCATATTGGCAAGGGCTAAGTATATTGAGTTTGGCTAGATATGAGTAAAGCTGCTTGTATATAAGTTTTTCAAAAATTTTTGACAAGTTTGGCAGGATTGATATAGGTCTGTAGTTGTTAACATCTGTGGGGTCACCACATTTGTGGACAGGCGTTACTCTCGCTTTTTTACTCTCACCTCTATAAAAATCAAGTACCATCAATGCCTTTTGCTAAGAAAATGGAATTGGTAATAGCTGTAAAAGAGTTTTGGACAAAGCAGCATGGTAAAATAGGTCAAACGCGAGATTGGTCAGCTGGACTTCCCTTTGTGCAATTCACCAAAAACACAGCATATTCACGTGG